>NW_027140989.1:0-307648 GCF_036365525.1 Heterodontus francisci | reverse complement strand
TCTCTTTCACGCACTGAATCTCTCTCTCGCACTCAATCTCTCTCTCTCGCACTGAATCTCTCTCTCGCACTGTTTCTGTCTCTCGCACTAAATCTCTCTCTCGCACTGAATCACTCTCTCTCGCACTGAATCTCTCTCTTGCACTGAATCTCTCTCTCTCGCACTGAATCTCTCTCTCGCACTGAATCTCTCTCTCTCGCACTGAATCACTCTCTCTCGGACTGAATCCTATCTCTCGCACTGAATCTCTCTCTCGCACCGAATCTCTCTCTCACACTGAATCTGTCTCTCGCACTGAATCTCTCTCTCGCACTGAATCTCTCTCTCTCACACTGAATCTCTCTCTCGCACTGAGTCTCTCTCTCGCACTGATTCTCTCTCTCACAGTGAATCTCTCTTACTCGCACTGAATCTCTCTCTCGCACTGAGTCTCTCTCTCTCGCACTGAATCTCTCTCTCGCACTGAATCTCTCTCTCGCACTGAATCTGTCTCTCTCGCACTGAATCTCTCTCTCGCACTGAATCTCTCTCTCTCGCACTGAATCTCTCTCTCGCACTGAATCTCTCCATCTCTCACTGAATCCCTCTCCCCCGGACTGAATCCTCTCTCTCGCACTGAACCTCTCTCTAGCACTGAATCTCTCTCTCACACTGAATCTCTCTCTCTCGCTCTGAATCTCTCTGTCGCACTGAATCTCTCTCTCTCACACTGAATCTCTCTCGCGCACTGAATCCTCTCTCTCACACTGAATCTCTCTCTCTCGCACTGAATCCTCTCTCTCGCACTGAATCTCTCTCTTGCACTGAATCTCTCTCTCGCACTGAATCTCTCTCTCGCAAAATATCTCTCTTTCTCGCACTGAATCTCTCTCTCGCACTGAATGTCTCTTTCTCGCACTGAATCTCTCCCTCGCACTCAATCTCTCTCTCGCACTCAATCTCTCTCTCGCACTCATTCTGTCTCTCGCACTGAATCTCTCTCTCGCACTGAATCACTCTCTCTCGCACTGAATCTCTCTCGCACTGAGTCTCTCTCTCGCACTGAATCTCTCTCTCTCACTCTGAAACTCTCTCTCTCACTGAATCTCTCTCTCTCGCACTGAATCTCTCTCTCTCGGACTGAATCCTCTCTCTCGCACTGAATCTCTTTCGCACTGAATCTCTCTCTCACACTGAATCTGTCTCTCGCACTGAATCTCTCCCTCGCACTGAATCTCTCTCTCTTGCACTGATTCTCTCTCTCGCACTGAGTCTCTCTCTCTCGCACTGATTCTCTCTCTCGCTCTGAATCTCTCTCTCGCACTGAATGTCTCTCTCACAGTGAATCTCTCACTCTCGCACTGAATCTCTCTCTCGCACTGAATCTCTCTCTCGCACTGAATCTCTCTCTCTCACTCTGAAACTCTCTCTCTCACTGAATCTCTCTCTCTCGCACTGAATCTCTCTCTCTCGGACTGAATCCTCTCTCTCGCACTGAATCTCTTTCGCACTGAATCTCTCTCTCACACTGAATCTGTCTCTCGCACTGAATCTCTCCCTCGCACTGAATCTCTCTCTCTTGCAATGATTCTCTCTCTCGCACTGAGTCTCTCTCTCTCGCACTGATTCTCTCTCTCGCTCTGAATCTCTCTCTCGCACTGAATGTCTCTCTCACAGTGAATCTCTCACTCTCGCACTGAATCTCTCTCTCGCACTGAGTCTCTCTCTCTCGCACTGAATCGCTCTCTCTCGCACTGAATCTCTCTCTCGCACTGAAACTCTCTCACTCGCACTGAATCTCTCTCTCGCACTGAATCACTCTCTCGCACAGAATCTCTCTCTCTCGCACTGAATCACTCTCTCGCACTGAACCTCTCTCTCGCACTGAGTCTCTCTCTCGCACTGATTCTCACTCTCTCACACTGAATCTCTCTCTCGCACTGATTCTCTCTATCGCACTGATTCTCACTCTCTCACACTGAGTCTCTCTCTCGCACTGAGTCTCTCTCTCGCTCTGAATCTCTCTCTCTCGCACTGAATCTCTCTCTCGCGCTGAATCTCTCTCTTGCACTGAGTCTCTCTCTCGCACTGATTCTCTCTCGCACTGAATCACTCTCTCGCACAGACTCTCTCTCTCTCGCATTGAATCACTCTCTCGCACTGAACCTCTCTCTCGCACTGAGTCTCTCTCTCGCACTGATTCTCACTCTCTCACGCTGAATCTCTCTCTCGCACTGATTCTCTCTATCGCACTGATTCTCTCTCTCACACTGAGTCTCTCTCTCGCACTGAGTCTCTCTCTCGCTCTGAATCTCTCTCTCTCGCACTGAATCACTCTCTCGCACTGAACCTCTCTCTCGCACTGAGTCTCTCTCTCGCACTGATTCTCACTCTCTCACACTGAATCTCTCTCTCGCACTGATTCTCTCTATCGCACTGATTCTCTCTCTCTCACACTGAGTCTCTCTCTCGCACTGAATCTCTCTCTCGCACTGAATCTCTCTCTCCCACTGCGTTTCTCTCTCGCTCTGAATCTCTCTCTCTCACACTGAATCCTCTCTCTCGCACTGAATCTCAATCTCGCACTGAATCTCTCCCTCGCACTGAATCTCTCTCTCACACTGAATCTCTCTCTCTCGCACTGAATATCTCTCTCGCACTGAATCTGCCTCTCTCGCACTGAATCTCTCTTTGGCACTGAATCCTCTCTCTCGCACTGAATCTCAATCTCACACTGAATCTCTCCCTAGCACTGAATCTCTCACTCACACTGAATCACACTCTCTCGCACTGAATCTCTCTCTCGCACTGAATCTCTCTCTCGCACTGAATCTCTCTCTCGCACTGAATCTCTCTCTCTCGCACTGAATCTCTCTCTCGCACTGAATCTCTCCATCTCGCGCTGAATCCCTCTCCCTCGGACTGAATCCTCTCTCTCGCACTGAATCTCTCTCTAGCACTGAATCTCTCTCTCACACTGAATCTCTCTCTCTCGCACTGAATCTCTCTGTCGCACTGAATCTCTCTCTCTCACACTGAATCTCTCTCGCGCATTGAATCCTCTCTCTCACAATGAATCTCTCTCTCACGCACTGAATCCTCTCTCTCGCACTGAACCTCTCTCTTGCACTGAATCTCTCTCTCGCACTGAATCTCTCTCTCGCAAAATGTCTCTCTTTCTCGCACTCAATCTCTGTCTCGCACTCAATCTCTCTCTCGCACTGAATCTCTCTCTCGCACTCATTCTGTCTCTCGCACTGAATCTCTCTCTCGCACTGAATCACTCTCTCTCGCACTGAATCTCTCTCGCACTGAGTCTCTCTCTCGCACTGAATCTCTCCCTCGCTCTGAATCTCTCTCTCGCACTGAATCTCTCTCTCGCACTGAATCACTCTCTCTCACTCTGAATCTCTCTCTCGCACTGAATCTCTCTCTCTCGCACTGAATCTCTCTCTCTCGGACTGAATCCTCTCTCTCGCACTGAATCTCTTTCGCACTGAATCTCTCTCTCACACTGAATCTGTCTCTCGCACTGAATCTCTCCCTCGCACTGAATCTCTCTCTCTTGCAATGATTCTCTCTCTCGCACTGAGTCTCTCTCTCTCGCACTGATTCTCTCTCTCGCTCTGAATCTCTCTCTCGCACTGAATGTCTCTCTCACAGTGAATCTCTCTCTCTCGCACTGAATCTCTCTCTCGCACTGAGTCTCTCTCTCTCGCACTGAATCCCTCTCGCTCGCACTGAATCTCTCTCGCTCGCACTGAATCTCTCTCTCGCACTGAATCTCTCTCACTCGCACTGAATCTCTCTCTCGCACTGAATCACTCTCTCGCACAGAATCTCTCTCTCTCGCACTGAATCACTCTCTCGCACTGAACCTCTCTCTCGCACTGAGTCTCTCTCTCGCACTGATTCTCACTCTCTCACACTGAATCTCTCTCTCGCACTGATTCTCTCTATCGCACTGATTCTCTCTCTCACACACTGAGTCTCTCTCTCGCACTGAGTCTCTCTCTCGCTCTGAATCTCTCTCTCTCGCACTGAATCTCTCTCTCGCGCTGAATCTCTCTCTTGCACTGAGTCTCTCTCTCGCACTGATTCTCTCTCACACTGAATCACTCTCTCGCACAGACTCTCTCTCTCTCGCATTGAATCACTCTCTCGCACTGAACCTCTCTCTCGCACTGAGTCTCTCTCTCGCACTGAATCTCACTCTCTCACACTGAATCTCTCTCTCGCACTGATTCTCTCTATCGCACTGATTCTCTCTCTCACACTGAGTCTCTCTCTCGCACTGAGTCTTTCTCTCGCTCTGAATCTCTCTCTCTCGCACTGAATCACTCTCTCGCACTGAACCTCTCTCTCGCACTGAGTCTCTCTCTCGCACTGATTCTCACTCTCTCACACTGAATCTCTCTCTCGCACTGATTCTCTCTATCGCACTGATTCTCTCTCTCTCACACTGAGTCTCTCTCGCACTGAATCTCTCTCTCGCACTGAATCTCTCACTCTCTCTCTGAATCTCTCTCTCTCGCACTGAATCTCTCTCTCCCACTGCGTTTCTCTCTCGCTCTGAATCCCTCTCTCTCGCACTGAATCCTCTCTCTCGCACTGAATCTCAATCTCGCACTGAATCTCTCCCTCGCACTGAATCTCTCTCTCTCACACTGAATCTCTCTCTCTCGCACTGAATATCTCTCTCGCACTGAATCTGTCTCTCTCGCACTGAATCTCTCTTTGGCACTGAATCCTCTCTCTCGCACTGAATCTCAATCTAGCACTGAATCTCTCCCTAGCACTGAATCTCTCTCTCACACAGAATCACACTCTCTCGCACTGAATCTCTCTCTCACACTGAATCTCTCTCTCTGGCACTGAATCTCACTTTCTCGCACTGAATCTCTCTCTCGCACTGAATCTCTCTCTCGCACTGAACCTCACTCTCTCGCACTGAATCCCTCTCTTGCACTGAGTCTCTCTCTCGCACTGAATCTCTCTCTCTCGCACTAAATCTCTCTCTCGCACTGAATCTCTCTCTCGCACTCAATCTCTCACTCTCGCACTGCATCTCTCTCTCGCACTGAATCTATCTTTCTCGCACAGAATCTCTCTCTCTGGCACTGAATCTCAATTTCTCACACTGAATCTCTCTCTCGCACTCAATCTCTCTCTCTCGCACTGCATCTCTCTCTCGCACTGAATCTGTCTCTCGCACTGAATCTCTCTCTCGCACTGAATCTCTCTCTCTCGCTCTGAATCTCTCTCACGCACTGAATCCCTCTCTCTCGCACTGAATCTCTCTCTCGCACTGAGTCTCAATCTCTCGCACTGAATCTCTCTCTCGCACTGAATCTCTCTCTCTCGCACACAATCTCTCTCTCGCACTGAATCTCTCTCTCTCTCGCACTCAATCTCTCTCTTGCATTGAATCGCTCTCTCGCACAGAATCTCTCTCTCTCGCACTGAATCTCTCTCTCGCACTGAACCTCTCTCTCGCACTGAGTCTCTCTCTCGCACTGATTCTCACTCTCTCACACTGAATCTCACTCTCGCACTCAATCTCTCACTCTCGCACTGCATCTCTCTCTCGCACTGAATCTGTCTTTCTCGCACAGAATCTCTCTCTCTGGCACTGAATCTCAATTTCTCACACTGAATCTCTCTCTCGCACTCAATCTCTCTCTCTCGCACTGCATCTCTCTCTCGCACTGAATCTGTCTCTCGCACTGAATCTCTCTCTCGCACTGAATCTCTCTCTCTCGCTCTGAATCTCTCACACGCACTGAATCCCTCTCTCTCGCACTGAATCTCTCTCTCGCACTGAGTCTCAATCTCTCGCACTGAATCTCTCTCTCGCACAGAATCTCTCTCTCTCGCACACAATCTCTCTCTCGCACTGAATCTCTCTCTCTTTCGCACTGAATCTCTCTCTCGCATTGAATCTCTCTCTCGCACAGAATCTCTCTCTCTCGCACTGAATCTCTCTCTCGCACTGAACCTCTCTCTCGCACTGAGTCTCTCTCTCGCACTGATTCTCACTCTCTCACACTGAATCTCACTCTCGCACTGATTCTCTCTATCGCACTGATTCTCTCTCTCTCACACTGAGTCTCTCTCTCGCACTGAGTCTCTCTCGCTCTGAATCTCTCTCTCCCGCACTGAATCTCTCTCTCGCGCTGAATCTCTCTGTTGCACCGAGTCTCTCTCTCGCACTGAATCTCTCTCTCCCACTGTGTTTCTCTCTCGCTCTGAATCTTTCTCTCTCGCACTGAATACTCTCTCACGCACTGAATCTCAATCTCGCACTGAATTTCTCCCTAGCACTGAATCTCTCTCTCACACTGAATCTCTCTCTCTCTCGCACTGAATATCTCTCTCGCACGGAATCTCTCTCTCTCGCACTGAATCTCTGTCTCGCACTGAATATTCCCTCTCGCACTGAATATCTCTCTCTCGCACTGAATCCTCTCTCTCACACTGAATCTCTCTCTTGCACTGAATCTCTCACTCACACTGAATCTCTCTCTCTGGCACTGAATCTCACTTTCTCGCACTGAATCTCTCTCTCGCAATCAATCTCTCTCTCTCGCACTGAATCTCACTCTCGCACTGATTCTCTCTCTCGCACTGAATCTCTCTCTCGCACTGAATCTCTCTCTCTCGCACTGAATCTCTCTCTCTAGGACTGAATCGTCTCTCTCGCACTGAATCTCTCTCTCGCACTGAATCTCTCTCTCACACTGAATCTCTCTCTCTCGCACTGAATCTCTCTGTCGCACTGAATCTCTCTCTCTCACACTGAATCTCTCTCTCGCACTGAATCTCTCTCTTGCACTGAATCTCTCTTTCTCGCCCTGAATCTCTCTCTCGCACTGAATCTCTCTTTCACGCACTGAATCTCTCTCTCGCACTCAATCTCTCTCTCTCGCACTGAATCTCTCTCTCGCACTGATTCTGTCTCTCGCACTAAATCTCTCTCTCGCACTGAATCAATCTCTCTCGCACTGAATCTCTCTCTCGCACTGAATCTCTCTCTCTCGCACTGAATCTCTCTCTCGCACTGAATCTCTCTCTCTCGCACTGAATCACTCTCTCTCGGACTGAATCCTATCTCTCGCACTGAATCTCTCTCTCGCACTGAATCTCTCTCTCACACTGAATCTGTCTCTCGCACTGAACCTCTCTCTCGCACTGAGTCTCTGCCTCGCACTGATTCTCACTCTCTCACACTGAATCTTTCTCTCGCACTGAGTCTCTCTATCGCACTGATTCTCTCTCTCTCACACTGAGTCTCTCTCTCGCACTGAATCTCTCTCTCGCACTGAATCTCTCACTCTCTCTCTGAATCTCTCTCTCTCTCGCACTGAATCTCTCTCTCCCACTGCGTTTCTCTCTCGCTCTGAATCTCTCTCTCTCGCACTGAATCCTCTCTATCGCACTGAATCTCAATCTCGCACTGAATCTCTCCCTCGCACTGAATCTCTCTCTCACACTGAATCTCTCTCTCTCGCACTGAATACCTCTCTCGCACTGAATCTGTCTCTCTCGCACTGAATCTCTCTTTGGCACTGAATCCTCTCTCTCGCACTGAATCTCAATCTCGCACTGAATCTCTCCCTAGCACTGAATCTCTCTCTCACACTGAATCACTCTCTCTCGCACTGAATCTCTCTCTCTCGCACTGAATCCTCTCTCTCGCACTAAATCTCTCTCTTGCACTGAATCTCTCTCTCGCAGTGAATTTCTCTCTCTGGCACTGAATCTCACTTTCTCGCACTGAATCTCTCTCTCGCACTCAATCTCTCTCTCTCGCACTGAATCTCACTCTCGCACTGATTCTCTCTCTCGCACTGAATCTCTCTCTCGCACTGAATCTCTCTCTCGCACTGAATCTCTCTCTCGGACTGAATCCTCTCTCTCGCACTGAATCTCTCTCTCGCACTGAATCTCTCTCTCACACTGAATCTCTCTCTCGCACTGAATCTCTCTGTCGCACTGAATCTCTCTCTCTCACACTGAATCTCTCTCTCGCACTGAATCCTCTCTCTCGCACTGAATCTCTCTCTCTCGCACTGAATCCTCTCTCTCGCACTGAATCTCTCTCTTGCACTGAATCTCTCTCTCGCACTGAATGTCTCTCTCGCACTGAATCTCTCTTTCTCGCCCGAATCTCTCTCTCGCACTGAATCTCTCATTCTCGCACTGAATCTCTCACTCGCACTCAATCTCTCTCTCTTGCACTGAATCTCTCCCTCGCACTGATTCTGTCTCACGCACTGAATCTCTCCCTCGCACTGAATCTCTCTCTCGCACTGAATCTCTCTCTCTCGCACTGAATCTCTCTCTCTCGGACTGAATCCTATCCCTCGCACTGAATCTCTCTCTCGCACTGAATCTCTCTCTCACACTGAATCTGTCTCTCGCACTGAATCTGTCTCTCGCACTGAATCTCTCTCTCTCGCACTGAATCTCTCTCTCTTGCTGAGTCTCTCTCTCGCACTGATTCTCTCTCTCGCTCTGAATCTCTCTCTCGCACTGGATCTCTCTCTCACAGTGAATCTCTCTCTCTCGCACTGAATCTCTCTCTCGCACTGAGTCTCACTCTCTCGCACTGAATCTCTCTCTCGCACTGAATCTCTCTCTCTCGCACTGAATCTCTCTCTCTCGGACTGAATCCTCTCTCTTGCACTGAATCTCTCTCTCGCACTGAATCTCTCTCTCACACTGAATCTCACTCTCTCGCACTGAATCTCTCTCGCGCACTGAATCCACTCTCTCGCTCTGAATCTCTCTCTCTCACACTGAATCTCTCTCGCGCACTGAATCCTCTCTCTGGCACTGAATCTCTCTCTCTCGCACTGAATCTCTCTCTCACACTGAATCTCTCTCTCTCGCACTGAATCTCTCTCTCGCACTGAATCTCTCTCTCTCGCACTGAATCTCTCTCTCGCACTGAATCTCTCTCTCTCGCACTGAATCTCTCTCTCGCACTGAATCTCTCCATCTCGCACTGAATCCCTCTCCCTCGGATTGAATCCTCTCTCTCGCGCTGAATCTCTCTCTCGCACTGAATCTCTCTCTCACACTGAATCTCTCTCTCTCGCACTGAATCTCTCTGTCGCACTGAATCTCTCTCTCTCACACTGAATCTCTCTCGCGCACTGAATCCTCTCTCTCACACTGAATCTCTCTCTCTCGCACTGAATCCTCTCTCTTGCACTGAATCTCTCTCTTGCACTGAATCTCTCTCTCGCACTGAATCTCTCTCTCGCAAAATATCTCTCTTTCTCGCACTGAATCTCTCTCTCGCACTGAATCTCTCTTTCTCGCACGACTGAATCTCTCTCTCGCACTCATTCTCTCTCTCGCACTGAATCTCTCTCTCGCACTCATTCTGTCTCTCGCACTGAATCTCTCTCGCACTGAATCACTCTCTCTTGCACTGAATCTCTCTCTCGCACTGAATCACTCTCTCTCGCTCTGAATCTCTCTCTCGCACTGAATCTCTCTCTCTCGCACTGAATCTCTCTCTCGCACTGAATCTCTCTCTCTCGCACTGAATCTCTCTCTCGCACTGAATCTCTCTCTCTCGCACTGAATCTCTCTCTCTCGGACTGAATCCTCTCTCTTGCACTGAATCTCTCTCTCGCACTGAATCTCTCTCTCACACTGAATCTCTCTCTCTCGCACTGAATCTCTCTCGCGCACTGAATCCACTCTCTCGCTCTGAATCTCTCTCTCTCACACTGAATCTCTCTCGCGCACTGAATCCTCTCTCTGGCACTGAATCTCTCTCTCTCGCACTGAATCTCTCTCTCACACTGAATCTCTCTCTCTCGCACTGAATCTCTCTGCGCACTGAATCTCTCTCTCTCGCACTGAATCTCTCTCTCGCACTGAATCTCTCTCTCTCGCACTGAATCTCTCTCTCGCACTGAATCTCTCCATCTCGCACTGAATCCCTCTCCCTCGGACTGAATCCTCTCTCTCGCACTGAATCTCTCTCTCGCACTGAATCTCTCTCTCACACTGAATCTCTCTCTCTCTCGCACTGAATCTCTCTGTCGCACTGAATCTCTCTCTCTCACACTGAATCTCTCTCGCGCACTGAATCCTCTCTCTCACACTGAATCTCTCTCTCTCGCACTGAATCCTCTCTCTCGCACTGAATCTCTCTCTTGCACTGAATCTCTCTCTCGCACTGAATCTCTCTCTCGCAAAATATCTCTCTTTCTCGCACTGAATCTCTCTCTCGCACTGAATCTCTGTTTCTCGCACTGAATCTCTCTCTCGCACTCAATCTCTCTCTCGCACTGAGTCTCTCTCTCGCACTGATTCTCACTCTCTCACACTGAATCTCTCTCTCGCACTGATTCTCTCTATCGCACTGATTCTCTCTCTCTCACACTGAGTCCCTCTCTCGCACTGAGTCTCTCTCTCGCTCTGAATCTCTCTCTCTCGCACTCAATTGCTCTCTCGCACTGAATCTCTCTCTCGCACTCATTCTGTCTCTCGCACTGAATCTCTCTCGCACTGAATCACTCTCTCTCGCACTGAATCTCTCTCTCGCACTGAATCACTCTCTCTCGCTCTGAATCTCTCTCTCGCACTGAATCTCTCTCTCACAGTGAATCTCTCTCTCGCACTGAATCTCTCTCTCGCACTGAGTCTCACTCTCTCGCACTGAATCTCTCTCTCGCACTGAATCTCTCTCTCTCGCACTGAATCTCTCTCTCGCACTGAATCTCTCTCTCTCGCACTAAATCTCTCTCTCTCGGACTGAATCCTCTCTCTTGCACTGAATCTCTCTCTCGCACTGAATCTCTCTCTCACACTGCATCTCTCTCTCTCGCACTGAATCTCTGTCGCGCACTGAATCCACTCTCTCGCTCTGAATCTCTCTCTCTCACACTGAATCTCTCTCGCGCACTGAATCCTCTCTCTGGCACTGAATCTCTCTCTCTCGCACTGAATCTCTCTCTCACACTGAATCTCTCTCTCTCGCACTGAATCTCTCTCTCGCACTGAATCTCTCACTCTCGCACTGAATCTCTCTCTCGCACTGAATCTCACTCTCTCGCACTGAATCTCTCTCTCGCACTGAATCTCTCCATCTCGCACTGAATCCCTCTCCCTCGGACTGAATCCTCTCTCTCGCACTGAATCTCTCTCTCGCACTGAATCTCTCTCTCACACTGAATCTCTCTCTCTCTCGCACTGAATCTCTCTGTCGCACTGAATCTCTCTCTCTCACACTGAATCTCTCTCGCGCACTGAATCCTCTCTCTCACACTGAATCTCTCTCTCTCGCACTGAATCCTCTCTCTCGCACTGAATCTCTCTCTTGCACTGAATCTCTCTCTCGCACTGAATCTCTCTCTCGCAAAATATCTCTCTTTCTCGCACTGAATCTCTCTCTCGCACTGAATCTCTCTTTCTCGCACTGAATCTCTCTCTCGCACTCAATCTCTCTCTCGCACTGAGTCTCTCTCTTGCACTGATTCTCACTCTCTCACACTGAATCTCTCTCTCGCACTGATTCTCTCTATCGCACTGATTCTCTCTCTCTCACACTGAGTCCCTCTCTCGCACTGAGTCTCTCTCTCGCTCTGAATCTCTCTCTCTCGCACTGAATCTCTCTCTCGCGCTGAATCTCTCTCTTGCACTGAGTCTCTCTCTCGCACTGATTCTCTATCGCACTGAATCACTCTCTCGCACAGACTCTCTCTCTCTCGCATTGAATCACTCTCTCGCACTGAACCTCTCTCTCGCACTGAGTCTCTCTCTCGCACTGATTCTCACTCTCTCACACTGAATCTCTCTCTCGCACTGATTCTCTCTATCGCACTGATTCTCTCTCTCACACTGAGTCTCTCTCTCGCACCGAGTCTCTCTCTCGCTCTGAATCTCTCTCTCTCACACTGAATCACTCTCTCGCACTGAACCTCTCTCTCGCACTGAGTCTCTCTCTCGCACTGATTCTCACTCTCTCGCACTGAACCTCTCTCTCGCACTGAGTCTCTCTCTCGCACTGATTCTCACTCTCTCACACTGAATCTCTCTCTCGCACTGATTCTCTCTCTCACACTGAATCGCACTCTCTCGCACTGAATCTCTCTCTCTTGCACTGAATCTCTCTCTCGCACTGAATCTCTCACTCTCTCTCTGAATCTCTCTCTCTCGCACTGAATCTCTCTCTCCCACTGCGTTTCTCTCTCGCTCTGAATCTCTCTCTCTCGCACTGAATCCTCTCTCTCGCACTGAATCTCAATCTCGCACTGAATCTCTCCATCGCACTGAATCTCTCTCTCACACTGAATCTCTCTCTCTCGCACTGAATATCTCTCTCGCACTGAATCTGTCTCTCTCGCACTGAATCTCTCTTTGGCACTGAATCCTCTCTCTCGCACTGAATCTCAATCTCGCACTGAATCTCTCCCTAGCACTGAATCTCTCTCTCACACTGAATCACACTCTCTCACACTGAATCTCTCTCTCTCGCACTGAATCCTCTCTCTCGCACTGAATCTCTCTCTTGCACTGAATCTCTCTCTTGCAGTGAATTTCTCTCTCTGGCACTGAATCTCACTTTCTCGCACTGAATCTCTCTCTCGCACTCAATCTCTCTCTCTCGCACTGAATCTCACTCTCGCACTGATTCTCTCTCGCGCACTGAATCTCTCTCTCGCACTGAATCTCTCTCACTCGCACTGAATCTCTCTCTCGCACTGAATCTCTCTCTCGGACTGAATCCTCTCTCTCGCACTGAATCTCACTCTCGCACTGATTCTCTCTCGCGCACTGAATCTCTCTCTCGCACTGAATCTCTCTCACTCGCACTGAATCTCTCTCTCGCACTGAATCTCTCTCTCGGACTGAATCCTCTCTCTCGCACTGAATCTCTCCCTCGCACTGTATCTCTCTCTCACACTGAATATCTCTCTCTCGCACTGAATCTCTCTGTCGCACTGAATCTCTCTCTCTCACACTGAATCTCTCTCTCGCACTGAATCATCTCTCTCGCACTGAATCTCTCTCTCTCGCACTGAATCCTCTCTCTCGCACTGAATCTCTCTCTTGCACTGAATCTCTCTCTCGCACTGAATCTCTCTCTCGCACTGAATCTGTCTCTCGCACTGAATCTCTCTTTCTCGCCCGAATCTCTCTCTCGCACTGAATCTCTCTTTCTCGCACTGAATCTCTCACTCGCACTCAATCTCTCTCTCTCGCACTGAATCTCTCCCTCGCACTGAATCTCTCACTCGCACTCAATCTCTCTCTCTCGCACTGAATCTCTCTCTCGCACTGAATCTCTCTCTCGCACTGAATCTCTCTTTCTCGCCCGAATCTCTCTCTCACACTGAATCTCTCTCTCTCGCACTGAATCTCTCTGTCGCACTGAATCTCTCTCTCTCACACTGAATCTCTCTCTCGCACTGAATCCTCTCTCTCGCACTGAATCTCTCTCTCTCGCACTGAATCCTCTCTCTCGCACTGAATCTATCTCTTGCACTGAATCTCTCTCTCGCACTGAATCTCTCTCTCGCAAAATATCTCTCTTTCTCGCCCTGAATCTCTCTCTCGCTCTGAATCTCTCTCTCTCACACTGAATCTCTCTCGCGCACTGAATCCTCTCTCTCGCACTGAATCTCTCCCTCTCGCACTGAATCTCTCTCTCACACTGAATCTCTCTCTCTCGCACTGAATCTCTCTCGCGCACTGAATCCTCTCTCTCGCTCTGAATCTCTCTCTCTCACACTGAATCTCTCTCTCGCACTGAATCTCTCTCCCCCACTGTCTTTCTCTCTCGCTCTGAATCTTTCTCTCTCGCACTGAATACTCTCTATCGCACTGAATCTCAATCTCGCACTGAATCTCTCCCTAGCACTGAATCTCTCTCTCACACTGAGTCTCTCTCTCTCGCACTGAATACCTCTCTCGCACGGAATCTCTCTCTCTCGCACTGAATCTCTCTCTCGCACTGAATCCTCCCTCTCGCACTGAATATCTCTCTCTCGCACTGAATCCTCTCTCTCACACTGAATCTCTCTCTTGCACTGAATCTCTCTATCACACTGAATCTCTCTCTCTGGCACTGAATCTCACTTTCTCGCACTGAATCTCTCTCTCGCAATCAATCTCTC
Source organism: Heterodontus francisci (assembly GCF_036365525.1). Classification (NCBI taxonomy): domain Eukaryota; kingdom Metazoa; phylum Chordata; class Chondrichthyes; order Heterodontiformes; family Heterodontidae; genus Heterodontus; species Heterodontus francisci. The sequence continues at coordinate 293,525 of NW_027140989.1, read as the reverse complement.
TCTCTCGCACTGAATCTCACTCTCGCACTGATTCTCTGTCTCGCACTGAATCTCTCTCTCGCACTGAATCTCTCTCTCTCGCACTGAATCTCTCTCTCGCACTGAATCTCTCTCTCTCGCACTGAATCTCACTCTCTCGGACTGAATCCTCTCTCTCGCACTGAATCTCTCTCTCGCACTGAATCTCTCTCTCACACTGAATCTCTCTCTCTCGCACCGAATCTCTCTGTCGCACTGAATCTCTCTCTCTCACACTGAATCTCTCTCTCGCACTGAATCCTCTCTCTCGCACTGAATCTCTCTCTCTCGCACTGAATCCTCTCTCTCGCACTGAATCTCTCTCTTGCACTGAATCTCTCTTTCTCGCCCTGAATCTCTCTCTCGCACTGAATCTCTCTTTCTCGCACTGAATCTCTCTCTCGCACTCAATCTCTCTCTCTCGCACTGAATCTCTCTCTCGCACTGATTCTGTCTCTCGCACTGAATCACTCTCTCGCACTGAATCACTCCCTCTCGCACTGTATCTCTCTCTCGCACTGAATCTCTCTCTCTCGCACTGAATCTCTCTCTCGCACTGAATCTCTCTCTCTCGCACTGAATCACTCTCTCTCGGACTGAATCCTATCTCTCACACTGAATCTCTCTCTCGCACTGAATCTCTCTCTCACACTGAATCTGTCTCTCGCACTGAATCTCTCTCTCGCACTGAATCTCTCTCTCTCACACTGAATCTCTCTCTCGCACTGAGTCTCTCTCTCGCACTGAATCTCTCTCTCACAGTGAATCTCTCTCCCTAGCACTGAATCTCTCTCTCACACTGAATCTCTCTCTCTCGCACTGAATATCTCTCTCGCACGGAATCTCTCTCTCTGGCACTGAATCTCTCTCTCGCACTGAATCCTCCCTCTCGCACTGAATATCTCTCTCTCGCACTGAATCCTCTCTCTCACACTGAATCTCTCTCTTGCACTGAATCTCTCTCTCACACTGAATCTCTCTCCCTGGCACTGAATCTCACTTTCTCGCACTGAATCTCTCTTTCGCAATCAATCTCTCTCTCTCGCACTGAATCTCACTCTCGCACTGATACTCTCTCTCGCACTGAATCTCTCTCTCGCACTGAATCTCTCTCCATCGCACTGAATCTCTCTCTCGCACTGAATCTCTCTCTCTCGCACTGAATCCCTCTCTCTCGGACTGAATCACCTCTCTCGCACTGAATCTCTCTCTCGCACTGAATCTCTCTCTCACACTGAATCTCTCTCTCTCGCACTGAATCTCTCTGTCGCACTGAATCTCATCTCTCTCTCTCACACTGAATCTCTCCCTCGCACTGAATCCTCTCTCTCGCACTGAATCTCTCTCTCTCGCACTGAATCCTCTCTCTCGCACTGAATCTCTCTCTTGCACTGAATCTCTCTTTCTCGCACTGAATCTCTCTCTCGCACTCAATCTCTCTCTCTCGCACTGAATCTCTCTCTCGCACTCAATCTCTCTCTCTCGCACTGAATCTCTCTCTCGCACTGATTCTGTCTCTCGCACTGAATCTCTCTCTCGCACTGAATCACTCCCTCTTGCACTGTATCTCTCTCTCGCACTGAATCTCTCTCTCTCGCACTGAATCTCTCTCTCGCACTGAATCTCTCTCTCTCGCACTGAATCACTCTCTTTCGGACTGAATCCTATCTCTCGCACTGAATCTCTCTCTCGCACTGAATCTCTCTCCACACTGAATCTGTCTCTCGCACTGAATCTCTCTCTCTCACACTGAATCTCTCTCTCGCACTGAGTCTCTCTCTCGCACTGATTCTCTCTCTCACAGTGAATCACTCTTACTCGCACTGAATCTCTCTCTCGCTCTAAGTCTCTCTCTCTCGCACTGAATCTCTCTCTCGCACTGAATCTCTCTCTCGCACTGAATCTCTCTCTCTCGCACTGAATCTCTCTCTCGCATTGAATCTCTCTCTCTCGCACTGAATCTCTCTCTCGCACTGAATCTCTCCCTCTCGCACTGAATCCCTCTCCCTCGGAATGAATCCTCTCTCTGGCACTGAATCTCTCTCTCACACTGAATCTCTCTCTCTCGCACTGAATCTCTCTGTCGCACTGAATCTCTCTCTCTCACACTGAATCTCTCTCGCGCACTGAATCCTCTCTCTCACACTGAATCTCTCTCTCGCACTGAATCTCTCTCTCGCAAAATATCTCTCTTTCTCGCACTGAACCTCTCTCTCGCACTGAGTCTCTCTCTCGCACTGAATCTCTCCCTCGCTCTGAATCTCTCTCTCGCACTGAATCTCTCTCTCGCACTGAATCTCTCTCTCTCGCTCTGAATCTGTCTCTCGCAATGAATCTCTGTCTCTCGCACTGAATCTCTCCCTCTCGCACTGAATCACTCTCTCGCACTGAACCTCTCTCTCGCACTGAGTCTCTCTCTCGCACTGATTCTCACTCTCTCGCTCTGAATCACTCTCTCGCACTGAACCTATCTCTCGCACTGAATCTCTCTCTCTCGCACTGATTCTCACTCTCTCACACTGAATCTCTCTCTCGCACTGATTCTCTCTATCGCACTGATTCTCTCTCTCTCACACTGAGTCTCTCTCTCGCACTGAGTCTCTCTCTCGCTCTGAGTCTCTCTCTCTCGCACTGAATCACTCTCTCGCACTGAACCTCTCTCTCGCATTGAGTCTCTCTCTCGCACTGATTCTCACTCTCTCACACTGAATCTCTCTCACGCACTGATTCTCTCTATCGCACTGATTCTCTCTCTCTCACACTGAGTCTCTCTCTCGCACTGAATCTCTCACTCTCGCTCTGAATCTCTCTCTCTCGCACTGACTCACTCTCTCCCACTGCGTTTCTCTCTTTCTGAATCTCTCTCTCTCGCACTGAATCCTCTCTCTCGCACTGAATCTCAATCTCGCACTGAATCTCTCCCTCGCACTGAATCTCTCTCTCACACTGAATCTCTCTCTCTCGCACTGAATATCTCTCTCGCACTGAATCTTTCTCTCTCGCACTGAATCTCTCTTTGGCACAGAATCCTCTCTCTCGCACTGAATCTCAATCTCGCACTGAATCTCTCCATAGCACTGAATCTCTCTCTCACATTGAATCACTCTCTCTCGCACTGAATCTCTCTCTCTCGCACTGAATCCTCTCTCTCGCACTGAATCTCTCTCTTGCACTGAATCTCTCTCTCGCACTGAATTTCTCTCTCTGGCACTGAATCTCACTTTCTCGCACTGAATCTCTCTCTCGCACTCAATCTCTCTCTCTCGCACTGAATCTCACTCCCGCACTGAATCTCTCTCTCGCACTGAATCTCTCTCACTCGCACTGAATCTCTCTCTCGCACTGAATCTCTCTCTCTCGCACTGAATCTCTCTCTCTCGGACTGAATCCTCTTTCTCGCACTGAATCTCTCTCTCGCACTGAATCTCTCTCTCACACTGAATCTCTCTCTCTCGCACTGAATCTCTCTGTCGCACTGAATCTCTCTCTCTCATACTGAATCTCTCTCTCGCACTGAATCCTCTCTCTCGCACTGAATCTCTCTCTCTCGCACTGAATCCTCTCTCTCGCACTGAATCTCTCTCTTGCACTGAATCTCTCTCTCGACATGAATCTCTCTCTCGCAAAATATCTCTCTTTCTCTCCCGAATCTCTCTCTCGCACTGAATCTCTCTCTCTCGCACTGCATCTCTCAATCGCACTCAATCTCTCTCTCTCGCACTGAATCTCTCTCTCGCACTGATTCTGTCTCTCGCACTGAATCTCTCTCTCGCACTGAATCACTCTCTCTCGCACTGAATCTCTCCCTCGCTCTGAATCTCTCTCTCGCACTGAATCTCTCTCTCACACTGAATCTCTCTCTCTCGCACTGAATCTCTCTCTCGCACTGAATCTCACTCTCTCGCACTGAATCTCTCTCTCCCGGACTGAATCCTATCTCTCGCACTGAATCTCTCTCTCACACTGAATCTGTCTCTCACACTGAATCTGTCTCTCGCACTGAATCTCTCTCTCGCACTGAATCTCTCTCTCTCACACTGAATCTCTCTCTCTTGCTGAGTCTCTCTCTCGCACTGATTCTCTCTCTCGCTCTGAATCTCTCTCTCGCACTGAATCTCTCTCTCGCACTGAACCTCTCTCTCGCATTGAGTCTCTCTCTCGCACTGATTCTCACTCTCTCACACTGAATCTCTCTCTCGCACTGATTCTCTCTATCGCACTGATTCTCTCTCTCTCACACTGAGTCTCTCTCTCGCACTGAATCTCTCACTCTCGCTCTGAATCACTCTCTCTCGCACTGAATCTCTCTCTCCCACTGCGTTTCTCTCTCGCTCTGAATCTCTCTCTCTCGCACTGAATCCTCTCTCTCGCACTGAATCTCAATCTCGCACTGAATCTCTCCCTCGCACTGAATCTCTCTCTCACACTGAATCTCTCTCTCTCGCACTGAATATCTCTCTCGCACTGAATCTGTCTCTCTCGCACTGAATCTCTCTTTGGCACAGAATCCTCTCTCTCGCACTGAATCTCAATCTCGCACTGAATCTCTCCCTAGCACTGAATCTCTCTCTCACACTGAATCACTCTCTCTCGCACTGAATCTCTATCTCTCGCACTGAATCCTCTCTCTCGCACTGAATCTCTCTCTTGCACTGAATCTCTCTCTCGCACCGAATTTCTCTCTCTGGCACTGAATCTCACTTTCTCGCACTGAATCTCTCTCTCGCACTCAATCTCTCTCTCTCGCACTGAATCTCACTCTCGCACTGATTCTCTCTCTCGCACTGAATCTCTCTCTCGCACTGAATCTCTCTCACTCGCACTGAATCTCTCTCTCGCACTGAATCTCTCTCTCTCGCACTGAATCTCTCTCTCTCGGACTGAATCCTCTTTCTCGCACTGAATCTCTCTCTCGCACTGAATCTCTCTCTCACACTGAATCTCTCTCTCTCGGACTGAATCCTCTTTCTCGCACTGAATCTCTCTCTCGCACTGAATCTCTCTCTCGCACTGAATCTCTCTCTTGCACTGAATCTCTCTCTCGCACCGAATTTCTCTCTCTGGCACTGAATCTCACTTTCTCGCACTGAATCTCTCTCTCGCACTCAATCTCTCTCTCTCGCACTGAATCTCACTCTCGCACTGATTCTCTCTCTCGCACTGAATCTCTCTCTCGCACTGAATCTCTCTCACTCGCACTGAATCTCTCTCTCGCACTGAATCTCTCTCTCTCGCACTGAATCTCTCTCTCTCGGACTGAATCCTCTTTCTCGCACTGAATCTCTCTCTCGCACTGAATCTCTCTCTCTCGCACTGAATCTCTCTCTCTCGGACTGAATCCTCTTTCTCGCACTGAATCTCTCTCTCGCACTGAATCTCTCTCTCACACTGAATCTCTCTCTCTCGCACTGAATCTCTCTGTCGCACTGAATCTCTCTCTCTCATACTGAATCTCTCTCTCGCACTGAATCCTCTCTCTCGCACTGAATCTCTCTCTCTCGCACTGAATCCTCTCTCTCGCACTGAATCTCTCTCTTGCACTGAATCTCTCTCTCGCACTGAATCTCTATCTCGCAAAATATCTCTCTTTCTCTCCCGAATCTCTCTCTCGCACTGAATCTCTCTCTCTCGCACTGCATCTCTCAATCGCACTCAATCTCTCTCTCTCGCACTGAATCTCTCTCTCGCACTGATTCTGTCTCTCGCACTGAATCTCTCTCTCGCACTGAATCACTCTCTCTCGCACTGAATCTCTCCCTCGCTCTGAATCTCTCTCTTGCACTGAATCTCTCTCTCACACTGAATCTCTCTCTCTCTCACTGAATCTCTCTCTCGCACTGAATCTCTCTCTCTCGCACTGAATCTCTCTCTCTCGGACTGAATCCTATCTCTCGCACTGAATCTCTCTCTCACACTGAATCTGTCTCTCACACTGAATCTGTCTCTCGCACTGAATCTCTCTCTCTCACTGAATCTCTCTCTCTCGCACTGAATCTCTCTCTCTTGCTGAGTCTCTCTCTCGCACTGATTCTCTCTCTCGCTCTGAATCTCTCTCTCGCACTGAATCTCTCTCTCACAGTGAATCTCTCTCTCTCGCACTGAATCTCTCTCTCGCACTGAGTCTCACTCTCTCGCACTGAATCTCTCTCTCGCACTGAATCTCTCTCTCTCGCACTGAATCTCTCTCTCGCACGGAATCTCTCTCTCTCGCACTGAATCTCTCTCTCGCACTGAATCTCTCTCTCTCGCACTGAATCTCTCTCGCGCACTGAATCCTCTCTCTCGCTCTGAAGCTCTCTCTCTCACACTGAATCTCTCTCGCGCACTGAATCCTCTCTCTGGCACTGAATCTCTCTCTCTCGCACTGAATCTCTCTCTCACACTGAATCTCTCTCACTCGCACTGAATCTCTCTGTCGCACTGAAGCTCTCTCTCTGACATTGAATCTCTCTCTCGCACTGAATCCTCTCTCTCGCACTGAATCTCTCTCTCTCGCACTGAATCCTCTCTCTCGCACTGAATCTCTCTCTTGCACTGAATCTCTCTCTCGCACTGACTGTCTCTCTCTCGCAAAATATCTCTCTTTCTCGCCCTGAATCTCTCTCTCGCTCTGAATCTCTCTCTCTCACACTGAATCTCTCTCGCGCACTGAATCCTCTCTCTCGCACTGAATCTCTCTCTCTCGCACTGAATCTCTCTCTCACACTGAATCCTCTCTCTCGCACTGAATCTCTCTCTCGCACTGAATCTCTCTCTCACACTGAATCTCTCTCTCTCGCACTGAATCTCTCTCGCGCACTGAATCCTCCCTCTCGCTCTGAAGCTCTCTCTCTCACACTGAATCTCTCTCGCGCACTGAATCCTCTCTCTGGCACTTAATCTCTCTCTCTCGCACTGAATCTCTCTCTCACACTGAATCTCTCTCTCTCGGAACTGAATCTCTCTGTCGCACTGAAGCTCTCTCTCTCACATTGAATCTCTCTCTCGCACTGAATCCTCTCTCTCGCACTGAATCTCTCTCTCTCGCACTGAATCATCTCTCTCACACTGAATCTCTCTCTTGCACTGAATCTCTCTCTCGCACTGAATCTCTCTCTCGCAATGAATCTCTCTCTCGCAAAATATCTCTCTTTCTCGCCCTGAATCTCTCTCTCGCTCTGAATCTCTCTCTCTCACACTGAATCTTTCTCGCGCACTGAATCCTCTCTCTCGCACTGAATCTCTCTCTCTCGCACTGAATCTCTCTCTCACACTGAATCTCTCTCTCTCGCACTGAATCTCTCTCGCGCACTGAATCTCTCTCTCTCGCACTGAATCTCTCTCTCACACTGAATCTCTCTCTCTCGCACTGAATCTCTCTCGCGCACTGAATCTCTCTCTCGCACACTGAATCTCTCTCGCGCACTGAATCCTCTCTCTCGCACTGAATCTCTCACTCTCGCACTGAATCTCTCTCTCACACTGAATCTCTCTCTCTCGCACTGAATCTCTCTCGCGCACTGAATCCTCTCTCTCGCTCTGAATCTCTCTCTCTCACACTGAATCTCTCTCGCGCACTGAATCCTCTCTCTCGCACTGAATCTCTCTCTCTCGCACTGAATCTCTCTCTCACACTGAATCTCTCTCTCTCGCACTGAATCTCTCTGTCGCACTGAATCTCTCTCTCTCACACTGAATCTCTCTCTCGCACTGAATCCTCTCTCTCGCACTGAATCTCTCTCTCTCGCACTGAATCCTCTCTCTCGCACTGAATTTCTCTCTCGCACTGAATCTCTCTCTCGCACTGAATCTCTCTCTCGCACTGAATCTCTCTCTCGCACTCAATCTCTCTCTCTCGCACTGAATTTCTCTCTCGCACTGATTCTGTCTCTCGCACTGAATCTCTCTCTCGCACCGAATCACTCTCTCTCGCACTGAATCTCTCTCTCGCACTGAGTCTCTCTCTCGCACTGAATCTCTCCCTCGCTCTGAATCTCTCTCTCGCACTGAATCTCTCTCTCGCACTGAATCTCTCTCTCTCGCACTGAATCTCTCTCTCGCACTGAATCATTCTCTCTCGCACTGAATCTCTCTCTCTCGGACTGAATCCTATCTATCGCACTGAATCTCTCCCTCACACTGAATCTCTCTCTCAAACTGAATCTGTCTCTCGCACTGAATCTCTCTCTCGCACTGAATCTCTCTCTCTCACACTGAATCTCTCTCTCGCACTGAGTCTCTCTCTCGCACTGATTCTCTCTCTCGCTCTGAATCTCACTCTCGCACTGAATCTCTCTCTCACAGTGAATCTCTCTCTCTCGCACTGAATCTCTCTCTCACACTGAATCTCTCTCTCTCACACTGAATCTCTCTCTCGCACTGAGTCTCTCTCTCGCACTGATTCTCTCTCTCGCACTGAATCTCTCTCTCACACTGAATCTCTCTCTCTCGCACTGAATCTCTCTCGCGCACTGAATCCTCTCTCTCGCTCTGAAGCTCTCTCTCTCACACTGAATCTCTCTCGCGCACTGAATCCTCTCTCTGGTACTGAATCTCTCTCTCTCGCACTGAATCTCTCTCTCACACTGAATCTCTCTCTCTCGCACTGAATCTCTCTGTCGCACTGAAGCTCTCTCTCTCACACTGAATCTCTCTCTCGCACTGAATCCTCTCTCTCGCACTGAATCCTCTCTCTCGCACTGAATCTCTCTCTTGCACTGAATCTCTCTCTCGCCCTGAATCTCTCTCTCGCTCTGAATCTCTCTCTCTCACAGTGAATCTCTCTCGCGCACTGAATCCTCTCTCTCGCACTGAATCTCTCTCTCTCACACTGAATCTCTCTCTCACACTGAATCTCTCTTTCTCGCACTGAATCTCTCACGCGCACAGAATCCTCTCTCTCGCTCTGAATCTCTCTCTCTCACACTGAATCTCTCTCGCGCACTGAATCCTCTCTCTCGCACTGAATCTCTCTCTCTCGCACTGAATCTCTCTCTCACACTGAATCTCTCTCTCTCGCACTGAATCTCTCTGTCGCACTGAATCTCTCTCTCTCACACTGAATCGCGCTCTCGCACTGAATCCTCTCTCTCGCACTGAATCTCTCTCTTGTACTGAATCTCTCTCTCGCACTGAATCTCTCTCTGGCACTGAATCTCTCTCTCGCACTGAATCTCTCTTTCTCGCACTGAATCTCTCTCTCGCACTCAATCTCTCTCTCTCGCACTGAATTTCTCTCTCGCACTGATTCTGTCTCTCGCACTGAAGCTCTCTCTCGCACTGAATCACTCTCTCTCGCACTGAATCTCTCTCTCGCACTGAGTCTCTCTCTCGCACTGAATCTCTCCCTCGCTCTGAATCTCTCTCTCGCACTGAATCTCTCTCTCGCACTGAATCTCTCTCTCTCGCACTGAATCTCTCTCTCGCACTGAATCATTCTCTCTCGCACTGAATCTCTCTCTCTTGGACGGAATCCTATCTCTCGCACTGAATCTCTCCCTCGCACTGAATCTCTCTCTCACACTGAATCTGTCTCTCGCACTGAATCTCTCTCTCGCACTGAATCTCTCTCTCTCACACTGAATCTCTCTCTCGCACGGAGTCTCTCTCTCGCACTGATTCTCTCTCTCGCTCTGAATCTCACTCTCGCACTGAATCTCTCCCACAGTGAATCTCTCTCTCTCACACTGAATCTCTCTCTCTCGCACTGAATCTCTCTGTCGCACTGAATCTCTCTCTCTCACACTGAATCTCTCTCTCGCACTGAATCCTCTCTCTCGCACTGAATCTCTCTCTCTCGCACTGAATCCTCTCTCTCGCACTGAATCTCTCTCTTGCACTGAATCTCTCTCTCGCACTGAATCTCTCTCTCGCAAAATATCTCTCTTTCTCGCCCGAATCTCTCTCTCGCACTGAATCTCTCTTTCTCGCACTGCATCTCTCAATCGCACTCAATCTCTCTCTCTCGCACTGAATCTCTCTCTCGCACTGATTTGTCTCTCGCACTGAATCTCTCTCTCGCACTGAATCACTCTCTCACACTGAATCTCTCTCTCTCGCACTGAATCTCTCTGTCGCACTGAAGCTCTCTCTCTCACATTGAATCTCTCTCTCGCACTGAATCCTCTCTCTCGCACTGAATCTCTCTCTTGCACTGAATCTCTCTCTCGCACTGAATCTCTCTCTCGCAAAATATCTCTCTTTCTCGCCCTGAATCTCTCTCCCGCTCTGAATCTCTCTCTCTCACAGTGAATCTCTCTCGCGCACTGAATCCTCTCTCTCGCACTCAATCTCTCTCTCTCGCACTGAATCTCTCTCTCACACTGAATCTCTCTCTCTCGCACTGAATCCTCTCTCTCGCACTGAATCTCTCACTCTCACACTGAATCTCTCTCTCACACTGAATCTCTCTTTCTCGCACTGAATCTCTCTCGCGCACTGAATCCTCTCTCTCGCTCTGAATCACTCTCTCTCACACTGGATCTCTCTCGCGCACTGAATCCTCTCTCTCGCACTGAATCTCTATCTCTCGCACTGAATCTCTCTCTCACACTGAATCTCTCTCTCGCACTGAATCTCTCTGTCGCACTGAATCTCTCTCTCTCATACTGAATCTCTCTCTCGCACTGAATCCTCTCTCTCTCACTGAATCTCTCTCTTGTACTGAATCTCTCTCTCGCACTGAATCTCTCTCTCGCACTGAATCTCTCTCTCGCACTGAATCTCTCTTTCTCGCACTGAATCTCTCTCTCGCACTCAATCTCTCTCTCTCGCACTGAATTTCTCTCTCGCACTGATTCTGTCTCTCGCACTGAATCTCTCTCTCGCACTGAATCACTCTCTCTCGCTCTGAATCTCTCTCTCGCACTGAGTCTCTCTCTCGCACTGAATCTCTCTCTCACACTGAATCTGTCTCTCGCACTGAATCTGACTCTCGCACTGAATCTCTCCCACAGTGAATCTCTCTCTCTCGCACTGAATCTCTCTCTCATACTGAATCTCTCTCTCTCGCACTGAATCCCTCTCTCTCGCACTGAATCTCTCTCTCGCACTGAATCCTCTCTCTCGCACTGAATCTCTCTCTTGCACTGAATCTCTCTCTCGCACTGAATCTCTCTCTCGCACTGAATCTCTCCCTCGCTCTGAATCTCTCTCTCGCACTGAATCCCTCTCTCGCACTGAATCTCTCTCTCTCGCACTGAATCTCTCTCTCGCACTGAATCTCTCTCTCTCGCACTGAATCTCTCTCTCTCGGACTGAATCCCATCTCTCGCACCGAATCTCTCTCTCGCACTGAATCTCTCTCTCACACTGAATCTGTCTCTCGCACTGAATCTCTCTCTCACACTGAATCTCTCTCTCTCGCACTGAATCTCTCTGTCGCACTGAATCTTTCTCTCTCACACTGAATCTCTCTCTCGCACTGAATCCTCTCTCTCGCACTGAATCTCTCTCTCTCGCACTGAATCCTCTCTCTCGCACTGATTCTCTCTCTTGCACTGAATCTCTCTCTCGCACTGAATCTCTCTCTCGCAATATATCTCTCTTACTCGCCCGAATCTATCTCTCGCACTGAAACTCTCTTTCTCGCACTGCATCTCTCAATCGCACTCAATCTCTCTCTCTCGCACTGAATCTCTCTCTCGCACTGATTCTGTCTCTCGCACTGAATCTCTCTCTCGCACTGAATCACTCTCTCTCGCTCTGAATCTCTCTCTCTCACACTGAATCTTTCTCGCGCACTGAATCCTCTCTCTCGCACTGAATCTCTCTCTCTCGCACTGAATCTCTCTCTCACACTGAATCTCTCTCTCTCGCACTGAATCTCTCTCGCGCACTGAATCTCTCTCTCTCGCACTGAATCTCTCTCTCACACTGAATCTCTCTCTCTCGCACTGAATCTCTCTCGCGCACTGAATCTCTCTCTCGCACACTGAATCTCTCTCGCGCACTGAATCCTCTCTCTCGCACTGAATCTCTCACTCTCGCACTGAATCTCTCTCTCACACTGAATCTCTCTCTCTCGCACTGAATCTCTCTCGCGCACTGAATCCTCTCTCTCGCTCTGAATCTCTCTCTCTCACACTGAATCTCTCTCGCGCACTGAATCCTCTCTCTCGCACTGAATCTCTCTCTCTCGCACTGAATCTCTCTCTCACACTGAATCTCTCTCTCTCGCACTGAATCTCTCTGTCGCACTGAATCTCTCTCTCTCACACTGAATCTCTCTCTCGCACTGAATCCTCTCTCTCGCACTGAATCTCTCTCTCTCGCACTGAATCCTCTCTCTCGCACTGAATTTCTCTCTCGCACTGAATCTCTCTCTCGCACTGAATCTCTCTCTCGCACTGAATCTCTCTCTCGCACTCAATCTCTCTCTCTCGCACTGAATTTCTCTCTCGCACTGATTCTGTCTCTCGCACTGAATCTCTCTCTCGCACCGAATCACTCTCTCTCGCACTGAATCTCTCTCTCGCACTGAGTCTCTCTCTCGCACTGAATCTCTCCCTCGCTCTGAATCTCTCTCTCGCACTGAATCTCTCTCTCGCACTGAATCTCTCTCTCTCGCACTGAATCTCTCTCTCGCACTGAATCATTCTCTCTCGCACTGAATCTCTCTCTCTCGGACTGAATCCTATCTATCGCACTGAATCTCTCCCTCACACTGAATCTCTCTCTCAAACTGAATCTGTCTCTCGCACTGAATCTCTCTCTCGCACTGAATCTCTCTCTCTCACACTGAATCTCTCTCTCGCACTGAGTCTCTCTCTCGCACTGATTCTCTCTCTCGCTCTGAATCTCACTCTCGCACTGAATCTCTCTCTCACAGTGAATCTCTCTCTCTCGCACTGAATCTCTCTCTCACACTGAATCTCTCTCTCTCACACTGAATCTCTCTCTCGCACTGAGTCTCTCTCTCGCACTGATTCTCTCTCTCGCACTGAATCTCTCTCTCACACTGAATCTCTCTCTCTCGCACTGAATCTCTCTCGCGCACTGAATCCTCTCTCTCGCTCTGAAGCTCTCTCTCTCACACTGAATCTCTCTCGCGCACTGAATCCTCTCTCTGGTACTGAATCTCTCTCTCTCGCACTGAATCTCTCTCTCACACTGAATCTCTCTCTCTCGCACTGAATCTCTCTGTCGCACTGAAGCTCTCTCTCTCACACTGAATCTCTCTCTCGCACTGAATCCTCTCTCTCGCACTGAATCCTCTCTCTCGCACTGAATCTCTCTCTTGCACTGAATCTCTCTCTCGCCCTGAATCTCTCTCTCGCTCTGAATCTCTCTCTCTCACAGTGAATCTCTCTCGCGCACTGAATCCTCTCTCTCGCACTGAATCTCTCTCTCTCACACTGAATCTCTCTCTCACACTGAATCTCTCTTTCTCGCACTGAATCTCTCACGCGCACAGAATCCTCTCTCTCGCTCTGAATCTCTCTCTCTCACACTGAATCTCTCTCGCGCACTGAATCCTCTCTCTCGCACTGAATCTCTCTCTCTCGCACTGAATCTCTCTCTCACACTGAATCTCTCTCTCTCGCACTGAATCTCTCTGTCGCACTGAATCTCTCTCTCTCACACTGAATCGCGCTCTCGCACTGAATCCTCTCTCTCGCACTGAATCTCTCTCTTGTACTGAATCTCTCTCTCGCACTGAATCTCTCTCTGGCACTGAATCTCTCTCTCGCACTGAATCTCTCTTTCTCGCACTGAATCTCTCTCTCGCACTCAATCTCTCTCTCTCGCACTGAATTTCTCTCTCGCACTGATTCTGTCTCTCGCACTGAAGCTCTCTCTCGCACTGAATCACTCTCTCTCGCACTGAATCTCTCTCTCGCACTGAGTCTCTCTCTCGCACTGAATCTCTCCCTCGCTCTGAATCTCTCTCTCGCACTGAATCTCTCTCTCGCACTGAATCTCTCTCTCTCGCACTGAATCTCTCTCTCGCACTGAATCATTCTCTCTCGCACTGAATCTCTCTCTCTTGGACGGAATCCTATCTCTCGCACTGAATCTCTCCCTCGCACTGAATCTCTCTCTCACACTGAATCTGTCTCTCGCACTGAATCTCTCTCTCGCACTGAATCTCTCTCTCTCACACTGAATCTCTCTCTCGCACGGAGTCTCTCTCTCGCACTGATTCTCTCTCTCGCTCTGAATCTCACTCTCGCACTGAATCTCTCCCACAGTGAATCTCTCTCTCTCACACTGAATCTCTCTCTCTCGCACTGAATCTCTCTGTCGCACTGAATCTCTCTCTCTCACACTGAATCTCTCTCTCGCACTGAATCCTCTCTCTCGCACTGAATCTCTCTCTCTCGCACTGAATCCTCTCTCTCGCACTGAATCTCTCTCTTGCACTGAATCTCTCTCTCGCACTGAATCTCTCTCTCGCAAAATATCTCTCTTTCTCGCCCGAATCTCTCTCTCGCACTGAATCTCTCTTTCTCGCACTGCATCTCTCAATCGCACTCAATCTCTCTCTCTCGCACTGAATCTCTCTCTCGCACTGATTTGTCTCTCGCACTGAATCTCTCTCTCGCACTGAATCACTCTCTCACACTGAATCTCTCTCTCTCGCACTGAATCTCTCTGTCGCACTGAAGCTCTCTCTCTCACATTGAATCTCTCTCTCGCACTGAATCCTCTCTCTCGCACTGAATCTCTCTCTTGCACTGAATCTCTCTCTCGCACTGAATCTCTCTCTCGCAAAATATCTCTCTTTCTCGCCCTGAATCTCTCTCCCGCTCTGAATCTCTCTCTCTCACAGTGAATCTCTCTCGCGCACTGAATCCTCTCTCTCGCACTCAATCTCTCTCTCTCGCACTGAATCTCTCTCTCACACTGAATCTCTCTCTCTCGCACTGAATCCTCTCTCTCGCACTGAATCTCTCACTCTCACACTGAATCTCTCTCTCACACTGAATCTCTCTTTCTCGCACTGAATCTCTCTCGCGCACTGAATCCTCTCTCTCGCTCTGAATCACTCTCTCTCACACTGGATCTCTCTCGCGCACTGAATCCTCTCTCTCGCACTGAATCTCTATCTCTCGCACTGAATCTCTCTCTCACACTGAATCTCTCTCTCGCACTGAATCTCTCTGTCGCACTGAATCTCTCTCTCTCATACTGAATCTCTCTCTCGCACTGAATCCTCTCTCTCTCACTGAATCTCTCTCTTGTACTGAATCTCTCTCTCGCACTGAATCTCTCTCTCGCACTGAATCTCTCTCTCGCACTGAATCTCTCTTTCTCGCACTGAATCTCTCTCTCGCACTCAATCTCTCTCTCTCGCACTGAATTTCTCTCTCGCACTGATTCTGTCTCTCGCACTGAATCTCTCTCTCGCACTGAATCACTCTCTCTCGCTCTGAATCTCTCTCTCGCACTGAGTCTCTCTCTCGCACTGAATCTCTCTCTCACACTGAATCTGTCTCTCGCACTGAATCTGACTCTCGCACTGAATCTCTCCCACAGTGAATCTCTCTCTCTCGCACTGAATCTCTCTCTCATACTGAATCTCTCTCTCTCGCACTGAATCCCTCTCTCTCGCACTGAATCTCTCTCTCGCACTGAATCCTCTCTCTCGCACTGAATCTCTCTCTTGCACTGAATCTCTCTCTCGCACTGAATCTCTCTCTCGCACTGAATCTCTCCCTCGCTCTGAATCTCTCTCTCGCACTGAATCCCTCTCTCGCACTGAATCTCTCTCTCTCGCACTGAATCTCTCTCTCGCACTGAATCTCTCTCTCTCGCACTGAATCTCTCTCTCTCGGACTGAATCCCATCTCTCGCACCGAATCTCTCTCTCGCACTGAATCTCTCTCTCACACTGAATCTGTCTCTCGCACTGAATCTCTCTCTCACACTGAATCTCTCTCTCTCGCACTGAATCTCTCTGTCGCACTGAATCTTTCTCTCTCACACTGAATCTCTCTCTCGCACTGAATCCTCTCTCTCGCACTGAATCTCTCTCTCTCGCACTGAATCCTCTCTCTCGCACTGATTCTCTCTCTTGCACTGAATCTCTCTCTCGCACTGAATCTCTCTCTCGCAATATATCTCTCTTACTCGCCCGAATCTATCTCTCGCACTGAAACTCTCTTTCTCGCACTGCATCTCTCAATCGCACTCAATCTCTCTCTCTCGCACTGAATCTCTCTCTCGCACTGATTTGTCTCTCGCACTGAATCTCTCTCTCGCACTGAATCACTCTCTCTCGCACTGAATCTCTCCCTCGTTCTGAATCTCTCTCTCGCACTGAATCTCTCTCTCGCACTGAATCTCTCTCTCTCGCACTGAATCTCTCTCTCGCACTGAATCTCTCTCTCTCGCACTGAATCTCTCTCTCTCGGACAGAATCCTATCTCTCGCACTGAATCTCTCTCGCGCACTGAATCCTCTCTCTCGCACTGAATCTCTCTCTCTCGCACTGAATCTCTCTCTCACACTGAATCTCTCTCTCTCGCACTGAATCTCTCTTGCGCACTGAATCCTCTCTCTCGCTCTGAATCTCTCTCTCTCACACTGAATCTCTCTCTCACACTGAATCTCTCTCTCTCACACTGAATCTCTCTCTCGCACTGAGTCTCTCTCTCGCACTGATTCTCTCTCTCGCACTGAATCTCTCTCTCACACTGAATCTCTCTCTCTCGCACTGAATGTCTCTCGCGCACTGAATCCTCTCTCTCGCTCTGAAGCTCTCTCTCTCACATTGAATCTCTCTCGCGCACTGAATCCTCTCTCTGGCACTGAATCTCTCTCTCTCGCACTGAATCTCTCTCTCACACTGAATCTCTCTCTCTCGCACTGAATCTCTCTGTCGCACTGAAGCTCTCTCTCTCACATTGAATCTCTCTCTCGCACTGAATCCTCTCTCTCGCACTGAATCTCTCTCTCTCGCACTGAATCCTCTCTCTCGCACTGAATCTCTCTCTTGCACTGAATCTCTCTCTCGCACTGAATCTCTCTCTCGCAAAATATCTCTCTTTCTCGCCCTGAATCTCTCTCTCGCTCTGAATCTCTCTCTCTCACACTGAATCTCTCTCGCGCACTAAATCCTCTCTCTCGCACTGAATCTCTCTCTCTCGCACTGAATCTCTCTCTCACACTGAATCTCTCTCTCTCGCACTGAATCTCTCTCGCGCACTGAATCCTCTCTCTCGCTCTGAAGCTCTCTCTCTCACACTGAATCTCTCTCGCGCACTGAATCCTCTCTCTCGCTCTGAATCTCTCTCTCTCGCACTGAATCTCTCTCTCACACTGAATCTCTCTCTCTCGCACTGAATCTCTCTGTCGCACTGAATCTCTCTCTCACACTGAATCTGTCTCTCGCACTGAATCTCTCTCTCGCATTGAATCTCTCTCTCTCACACTGAATCTCTCTCTCGCTCTGAGTCTCTCTCTCGCACTGATTCTCTCTCTCGCTCTGAATCTCACTCTCGCACTGAATCTCTCTCTCACAGTGAATCTCTCTCTCTCGCACTGAATCCTCTCTCTCACACTGAGTCTCTCTCTCTCGCACTGAATCCCTCTCTCTCGCACTGAATCTCTCTCTCGCACTGAATCTCTCTCTCTCGCACTGAATCTCTCTCTCGCACTGAATGTCTCTCTCTCGCACTGAATCTCTCTCTCGCACTGAATCTCTCCCTCGCTCTGAATCTCTCTCTCGCACTGAATCTCTCTCTCGCACTGAATCTCTCTCTCTCGCACTGAATCTCTCTCTCGCACTGAATCACTCTCTCTCGCACTGAATCTCTCTCTCTCGGACTGAATCCCATCTCTCGCACTGAATCTCTCTCTCGCACTGAATCTCTCTCTCACACTGAATCTGTCTCTCGCACTGAATCTCTCTCTCGCACTGAATCTCTCTCTCTCGCACTGAATCTCTCTCTCTTGCTGAGTCTCTCTCTCGCACTGATTCTCTCTCTCGCTCTGAATCTCTCTCTCGCACTGAATCTCTCTCTCACAGTGAATCTCTCTCTCTCGCACTGAATCTCTCCCTCGCACTGTGTCTCACTCTCTCGCACTGAATCTCTCTCGCGCACTGAATCCTCTCTCTCGCTCCGAAGCTCTCTCTCTCACACTGAATCTCTCTCGCGCACTGAATCCTCTCTCTGGCACTGAATCTCTCTCTCTCGCACTGAATCTCTCTCTCACACTGAATCTCTCTCTCTCGCACTGAATCTCTCTGTCGCACTGAAGCTCTCTCTCTCTCACATTGAATCTCTCTCTCGCACTGAATCCTCTCTCTCGCACTGAATCCTCTCTCTCGCACTGAATCTCTCTCTTGCACTGAATCTCTCTCTCGCACTGAATCTCTCTCTCGCAAAATATCTCTCTTTCTCGCCCTGAATCTCTCTCTCGCTCTGAATCTCTCTCTCTCACAGTGAATCTCTCTCGCGCACTGAATCCTCTCTCTCGCACTGAATCTCTCTCTCTCACACTGAATCTCTCTCTCACACTGAATCTCTCTCTCTCGCACTGAATCTCTCTCGCGCACTGAATCCTCTCTCTCGCTCTGAATCTCTCTCTCTCACACTGAATCTCTCTCGCGCACTGAATCCTCTCTCTCGCACTGAATCTCTCTCTTTCGCACTGAATCTCTCCCTCGCTTTGAATCTCTCTCTCGCACTGAATCTCTCTCTCGCACTGAATCTCTCTCTCTCGCACTGAATCTCTCTCTAGCACTGAATCATTCTCTCTCGCACTGAATCTCTCTCTCTCGGACGGAATCCTATCTCTCGCACTGAATCTCTCCCTCGCACTGAATCTCTCTCTCACACTGAATCTGTCTCTCGCACTGAATCACTCTCTCGCACTGAATCTCTCTCTCTCACACTGAATCTCTCTCTCGCACGGAGTCTCTCTCTCGCACTGATTCTCTCTCTCGCTCTGAATCTCACTCTCGCACTGAATCTCTCCCACAGTGAATTTCTCTCTCTAGCACTGAATCTCTCTCTCACACTGAATCTCTCTCTCTCGCACTGAATCCCTCTCTCTCGCACTGAATCTCTCTCTCGCACTGAATCCTCTCTCTCGCACTGAATCTCTCTCTTGCACTGAATCTCTCTCTCGCACTGAATCTCTCTCTCGCACTGAATCTCTCCCTCGCTCTGAATCTCTCTCTCCCACTGAATCTCTCTCTCGCACTGAATCTCTCTCTCTCGCACTGAATCTCTCTCTCGCACTGAATCTCTCTCTCTCGGACTGAATCCTATCTCTCGCACTGAATCCCATCTCTCGCACTGAATCTCTCTCTCGCACTGAATCTCTCTCTCACACTGAATCTGTCTCTCGCACTGAATCTCTCTCTCACACTGAATCTCTCTCTCTCGCACTGAATCTCTCTGTCGCACTGAATCTCTCTCTCACACTGAATCTCTCTCTCGCACTGAATCCTCTCTATCGCACTGAATCTCTCTCTCTCGCACTGAATCCTCTCTCTCGCACTGAATCTCTCTCTTGCACTGAATCTCTCTCTCGCACTGAATCTCTCTTTCTCGCACTGCATCTCTCAATCGCACTCAATCTCTCTCTCTCGCACTGAATCTCTCTCTCGCACTGATTTGTCTCTCGCACTGAATCTCTCTCTCGCACTGAATCACTCTCTCACACTGAATATCTCTCTCTCGCACTGAATCTCTCTGTCGCACTGAAGCTCTCTCTCTCACATTGAAACTCTCTCTCGCACTGAATCCTCTCTCTCGCACTGAATCCTCTCTCTCGCACTGAATCTCTCTCTTGCACTGAATCTCTCTCTCGCACTGAATCTCTCTCTCGCAAAATATCTCTCTTTCTCGCCCTGAATCTCTCTCTCGCTCTGAATCTCTCTCTCTCACAGTGAATCTCTCTCGCGCACTGAATCCTCTCTCTCGCACTGAATCTCTCTCGCGCACTGAATCCTCTCTCTCGCTTTGAATCTCTCTCTCTCACACTGAATCTCTCTCGCGCACTGAATCCTCTCTCTCGCACTGAATCTCTCTCTCTCGCACTGAATCTCTCTCTCACACTGAATCTCTCTCTCTCGCACTGAATCTCTCTCTCTCGCACTGAATCTCTCTCTCACACTGAATCTCTCTCTCTCGCACTTAATCTCTCTGTCGCACTGAATCTCTCTCTCTCACACTGAATCTCTCTCTCGCACTGAATCCTCTCTCTCGCACTGAATCTCTCTCTTGTACTGAATCTCTCTCTCGCACTGAATCTCTCTCTCGCACTGAATCTCTCTCTCGCACTGAATCTCTCTTTCTCGCACTGAATCTCTCTCTCGCACTCAATCTCTCTCTCTCGCACTGAATTTCTCTCTCGCACTGATTCTGTCTCTCGCACTGAATCTCTCTCTCGCACTGAGTCTCTCTCTCGCACTGAATCTCTCTCTCACACTGAATCTGTCTCTCGCACTTAATCTCTCTCTCGCACTGAATCTCTCTCTCTCACACTGAATCTCTCTCTCGCACTGAGTCTCTCTCTCGCACTGATTCTCTCTCTCGCTCTGAATCTCACTCTCGCACTGAATCTCTCCCACAGTGAATCTCTCTCTCTCGCACTGAATCTCTCTCTCACACTGAATCTCTCTCTCTCGCACTGAATCCCTCTCTCTCGCACTGAATCTATCTCTCGCACTGAATCCTCTCTCTCGCACTGAATCTCTCTCTTGCACTGAATCTCTCTCTCGCACTGAATCTCTCTCTCGCACTGAATCTCTCCCTCGCTCTGAATCTCTCTCTCGCACTGAATCTCTCTCTCGCACTGAATCTCTCTCTCTCGCACTGAATCTCTCTCTCGCACTGAATCTCTCTCTCTCGCACTGAATCTCTCTCTCTCGGACTGAATCCCATCTCTCGCACTGAATCTCTCTCTCGCACTGAATCTCTCTCTCGCACTGAATCACTCTCTCGCACTGAATCTCTCTCTCTCACACTGAATCTCTCTCTCGCACGGAGTCTCTCTCTCGCACTGATTCTCTCTCTCGCTCTGAATCTCACTCTCGCACTGAATCTCTCCCACAGTGAATTTCTCTCTCTAGCACTGAATCTCTCTCTCACACTGAATCTCTCTCTCTCGCACTGAATCCCTCTCTCTCGCACTGAATCTCTCTCTCGCACTGAATCCTCTCTCTCGCACTGAATCTCTCTCTTGCACTGAATCTCTCTCTCGCACTGAATCTCTCTCTCGCACTGAATCTCTCCCTCGCTCTGAATCTCTCTCTCCCACTGAATCTCTCTCTCGCACTGAATCTCTCTCTCTCGCACTGAATCTCTCTCTCGCACTGAATCTCTCTCTCTCGGACTGAATCCTATCTCTCGCACTGAATCCCATCTCTCGCACTGAATCTCTCTCTCGCACTGAATCTCTCTCTCACACTGAATCTGTCTCTCGCACTGAATCTCTCTCTCACACTGAATCTCTCTCTCTCGCACTGAATCTCTCTGTCGCACTGAATCTCTCTCTCACACTGAATCTCTCTCTCGCACTGAATCCTCTCTATCGCACTGAATCTCTCTCTCTCGCACTGAATCCTCTCTCTCGCACTGAATCTCTCTCTTGCACTGAATCTCTCTCTCGCACTGAATCTCTCTTTCTCGCACTGCATCTCTCAATCGCACTCAATCTCTCTCTCTCGCACTGAATCTCTCTCTCGCACTGATTTGTCTCTCGCACTGAATCTCTCTCTCGCACTGAATCACTCTCTCACACTGAATATCTCTCTCTCGCACTGAATCTCTCTGTCGCACTGAAGCTCTCTCTCTCACATTGAAACTCTCTCTCGCACTGAATCCTCTCTCTCGCACTGAATCCTCTCTCTCGCACTGAATCTCTCTCTTGCACTGAATCTCTCTCTCGCACTGAATCTCTCTCTCGCAAAATATCTCTCTTTCTCGCCCTGAATCTCTCTCTCGCTCTGAATCTCTCTCTCTCACAGTGAATCTCTCTCGCGCACTGAATCCTCTCTCTCGCACTGAATCTCTCTCGCGCACTGAATCCTCTCTCTCGCTTTGAATCTCTCTCTCTCACACTGAATCTCTCTCGCGCACTGAATCCTCTCTCTCGCACTGAATCTCTCTCTCGCACTGAATCTCTCTCTCACACTGAATCTCTCTCTCTCGCACTGAATCTCTCTCTCTCGCACTGAATCTCTCTCTCACACTGAATCTCTCTCTCTCGCACTTAATCTCTCTGTCGCACTGAATCTCTCTCTCTCACACTGAATCTCTCTCTCGCACTGAATCCTCTCTCTCGCACTGAATCTCTCTCTTGTACTGAATCTCTCTCTCGCACTGAATCTCTCTCTCGCACTGAATCTCTCTCTCGCACTGAATCTCTCTTTCTCGCACTGAATCTCTCTCTCGCACTCAATCTCTCTCTCTCGCACTGAATTTCTCTCTCGCACTGATTCTGTCTCTCGCACTGAATCTCTCTCTCGCACTGAGTCTCTCTCTCGCACTGAATCTCTCTCTCACACTGAATCTGTCTCTCGCACTGAATCTCTCTCTCGCACTGAATCTCTCTCTCTCACACTGAATCTCTCTCTCGCACTGAGTCTCTCTCTCGCACTGATTCTCTCTCTCGCTCTGAATCTCACTCTCGCACTGAATCTCTCCCACAGTGAATCTCTCTCTCTCGCACTGAATCTCTCTCTCACACTGAATCTCTCTCTCTCGCACTGAATCCCTCTCTCTCGCACTGAATCTATCTCTCGCACTGAATCCTCTCTCTCGCACTGAATCTCTCTCTTGCACTGAATCTCTCTCTCGCACTGAATCTCTCTCTCGCACTGAATCTCTCCCTCGCTCTGAATCTCTCTCTCGCACTGAATCTCTCTCTCGCACTGAATCTCTCTCTCTCGCACTGAATCTCTCTCTCGCACTGAATCTCTCTCTCTCGCACTGAATCTCTCTCTCTCGGACTGAATCCCATCTCTCGCACTGAATCTCTCTCTCGCACTGAATCTCTCTCTCACACTGAATCTGTCTCTCGCACTGAATCTCTCTCTCACACTGAATCTCTCTCTCTCGCACTGAATCTCTCTGTCGCACTGAATCTCTCTCTCTCACACTGAATCTCTCTCTCGCACTGAATCCTCTCTCTCGCACTGAATCTCTCTCTCTCGCACTGAATCCTCTCTCTCGCACTGATTCTCTCTCTTGCACTGAATCTCTCTCTCGCACTGAATCTCTCTCTCGCAATATATCTCTCTTTCTCGCCCGAATTTCTCTCTCGCACTGAATCTCTCTTTCTCGCACTGCATCTCTCAATCGCACTCAATCTCTCTCTCTCGCACTGAATCTCTCTCTCGCACTGATTTGTCTCTCGCACTGAATCTCTCTCTCGCACTGAATCACTCTCTCTCGCACTGAATCTCTCCCTCGTTCTGAATCTCTCTCTCGCACTGAATCTCTCTCTCGCACTGAATCTCTCTCTCTCGCACTGAATCTCTCTCTCGCACTGAATCTCTCTCTTGCACTGAATCTCTCTCTCGCACTGAATCTCTCTCTCGCAAAATATCTCTCTTTCTCGCCCTGAATCTCTCTCTCGCTCTGAATCTCTCTCTCTCACAGTGAATCTCTCTCGCGCACTGAATCCTCTCTCTCGCACTGAATCTCTCTCGCGCACTGAATCCTCTCTCTCGCTTTGAATCTCTCTCTCTCACACTGAATCTCTCTCGCGCACTGAATCCTCTCTCTCGCACTGAATCTCTCTCTCTCGCACTGAATCTC
Source organism: Heterodontus francisci (assembly GCF_036365525.1). Classification (NCBI taxonomy): domain Eukaryota; kingdom Metazoa; phylum Chordata; class Chondrichthyes; order Heterodontiformes; family Heterodontidae; genus Heterodontus; species Heterodontus francisci. Next base: position 269,805 of record NW_027140989.1, on the reverse strand, counting down.
TCTCTCACACTGAATCTCTCTCACTCGCACTGAATCTCTCTCTCTCGCACTGAATCTCTCTCTCACACTGAATCTCTCTCTCTCGCACTTAATCTCTCTGTCGCACTGAATCTCTCTCTCTCACACTGAATCTCTCTCTCGCACTGAATCCTCTCTCTCGCACTGAATCTCTCTCTTGTACTGAATCTCTCTCTCGCACTGAATCTCTCTCTCGCACTGAATCTCTCTCTCGCACTGAATCTCTCTTTCTCGCACTGAATCTCTCTCTCGCACTCAATCTCTCTCTCTCGCACTGAATTTCTCTCTCGCACTGATTCTGTCTCTCGCACTGAATCTCTCTCTCGCACTGAATCACTCTCTCTCGCACTGAATCTCTCTCTCGCACTGAGTCTCTCTCTCGCACTGAATCTCTCTCTCACACTGAATCTGTCTCTCGCACTGAATCTCTCTCTCGCACTGAATCTCTCTCTCTCACACTGAATCTCTCTCTCGCACTGAGTCTCTCTCTCGCACTGATTCTCTCTCTCGCTCTGAATCTCACTCTCGCACTGAATCTCTCCCACAGTGAATCTCTCTCTCTCGCACTGAATCTCTCTCTCACACTGAATCTCTCTCTCTCGCACTGAATCCCTCTCTCTCGCACTGAATCTCTCTCTCGCACTGAATCCTCTCTCTCGCACTGAATCTCTCTCTTGCACTGAATCTCTCTCTCGCACTGAATCTCTCTCTCGCACTGAATCTCTCCCTCGCTCTGAATCTCTCTCTCGCACTGAATCTCTCTCTCGCACTGAATCTCTCTCTCTCGCACTGAATCTCTCTCTCGCACTGAATCTCTCTCTCTCGCACTGAATCTCTCTCTCTCGGACTGAATCCCATCTCTCGCACTGAATCTCTCTCTCGCACTGAATCTCTCTCTCACACTGAATCTGTCTCTCGCACTGAATCTCTCTCTCACACTGAATCTCTCTCTCTCGCACTGAATCTCTCTGTCGCACTGAATCTCTCTCTCTCACACTGAATCTCTCTCTCGCACTGAATCCTCTCTCTCGCACTGAATCTCTCTCTCTCGCACTGAATCCTCTCTCTCGCACTGATTCTCTCTCTTGCACTGAATCTCTCTCTCGCACTGAATCTCTCTCTCGCAATATATCTCTCTTTCTCGCCCGAATCTCTCTCTCGCACTGAATCTCTCTTTCTCGCACTGCATCTCTCAATCGCACTCAATCTCTCTCTCTCGCACTGAATCTCTCTCTCGCACTGATTTGTCTCTCGCACTGAATCTCTCTCTCGCACTGAATCACTCTCTCTCGCACTGAATCTCTCCCTCGTTCTGAATCTCTCTCTCGCACTGAATCTCTCTCTCGCACTGAATCTCTCTCTCTCGCACTGAATCTCTCTCTCGCACTGAATCTCTCTCTCTCGCACTGAATCTCTCTCTCTCGGACTGAATCCTATCTCTCGCACTGAATCTCTCTCTCGCACTGAATCTCTCTCGCGCACTGAATCCTCTCTCTCGCACTGAATCTCTCTCTCTCGCACTGAATCTCTCTCTCACACTGAATCTCTCTCTCTCGCACTGAATCTCTCTTGCGCACTGAATCCTCTCTCTCGCTCTGAATCTCTCTCTCTCACACTGAATCTTTCTCTCACACTGAATCTCTCTCTCTCACACTGAATCTCTCTCTCGCACTGAGTCTCTCTCTCGCACTGATTCTCTCTCTCGCACTGAATCTCTCTCTCACACTGAATCTCTCTCTCTCGCACTGAATGTCTCTCGCGCACTGAATCCTCTCTCTCGCTCTGAAGCTCTCTCTCTCACACTGAATCTCTCTCGCGCACTGAATCCTCTCCCTGGCACTGAATCTCTCTCTCTCGCACTGAATCTCTCTCTCACACTGAATCTCTCTCTCTCGCACTGAATCTCTCTGTCGCACTGAAGCTCTCTCTCTCACATTGAATCTCTCTCTCGCACTGAATCCTCTCTCTCGCACTGAATCTCTCTCTCTCGCACTGAATCTTCTCTCTCGCACTGAATCTCTCTCTTGCACTGAATCTCTCTCTCGCACTGAATCTCTCTCTCGCAAAATATCTCTCTTTCTCGCCCTGAATCTCTCTCTCGCTCTGAATCTCTCTCTCTCACACTGAATCTCTCTCGCGCACTGAATCCTCTCTCTCGCACTGAATCTCTCTCTCTCGCACTGAATCTCTCTCTCACACTGAATCTCTCTCTCTCGCACTGAATCTCTCTCTCGCACTGAATCTCTCTCTCTCGCACTGAATCTCTCTCTCTCGGACTGAATCCCATCTCTCGCACTGAATCTCTCTCTCGCACTGAATCTCTCTCTCACACTGAATCTGTCTCTCGCACTGAATCTCTCTCTCACACTGAATCTCTCTCTCTCGCACTGAATCTCTCTGTCGCACTGAATCTCTCTCTCTCACACTGAATCTCTCTCTCGCACTGAATCCTCTCTCTCGCACTGAATCTCTCTCTCTCGCACTGAATCCTCTCTCTCGCACTGATTCTCTCTCTTGCACTGAATCTCTCTCTCGCACTGAATCTCTCTCTCGCAATATATCTCTCTTTCTCGCCCGAATCTCTCTCTCGCACTGAATCTCTCTTTCTCGCACTGCATCTCTCAATCGCACTCAATCTCTCTCTCTCGCACTGAATCTCTCTCTCGCACTGATTTGTCTCTCGCACTGAATCTCTCTCTCGCACTGAATCACTCTCTCTCGCACTGAATCTCTCCCTCGTTCTGAATCTCTCTCTCGCACTGAATCTCTCTCTCGCACTGAATCTCTCTCTCTCGCACTGAATCTCTCTCTCGCACTGAATCTCTCTCTCTCGCACTGAATCTCTCTCTCTCGGACTGAATCCTATCTCTCGCACTGAATCTCTCTCTCGCACTGAATCTCTCTCGCGCACTGAATCCTCTCTCTCGCACTGAATCTCTCTCTCTCGCACTGAATCTCTCTCTCACACTGAATCTCTCTCTCTCGCACTGAATCTCTCTTGCGCACTGAATCCTCTCTCTCGCTCTGAATCTCTCTCTCTCACACTGAATCTTTCTCTCACACTGAATCTCTCTCTCTCACACTGAATCTCTCTCTCGCACTGAGTCTCTCTCTCGCACTGATTCTCTCTCTCGCACTGAATCTCTCTCTCACACTGAATCTCTCTCTCTCGCACTGAATGTCTCTCGCGCACTGAATCCTCACTCTCGCTCTGAAGCTCTCTCTCTCACACTGAATCTCTCTCGCGCACTGAATCCTCTCCCTGGCACTGAATCTCTCTCTCTCGCACTGAATCTCTCTCTCACACTGAATCTCTCTCTCTCGCACTGAATCTCTCTGTCGCACTGAAGCTCTCTCTCTCACATTGAATCTCTCTCTCGCACTGAATCCTCTCTCTCGCACTGAATCTCTCTCTCTCGCACTGAATCTTCTCTCTCGCACTGAATCTCTCTCTTGCACTGAATCTCTCTCTCGCACTGAATCTCTCTCTCGCAAAATATCTCTCTTTCTCGCCCTGAATCTCTCTCTCGCTCTGAATCTCTCTCTCTCACACTGAATCTCTCTCGCGCACTGAATCCTCTCTCTCGCACTGAATCTCTCTCTCTCTCGCACTGAATCTCTCTCTCACACTGAATCTCTCTCTCTCGCACTGAATCTCTCTCGCGCACTGAATCCTCTCTCTCGCTCTGAAGCTCTCTCTCTCACACTGAATCTCTCTCGCGCACTGAATCCTCTCCCTCGCTCTGAATCTCTCTCTCTCGCACTGAATCTCTCTCTCACACTGAATCTCTCTCTCTCGCACTGAATCTCTCTGTCGCACTGAATCTCTCTCTCACACTGAATCTCTCTCTCGCACTGAATCCTCTCTCTCGCACTGAATCTCTCTCTCTCGCACAGAATCCTCTCTCTCGCACTGAATCTCTCTCTTGAACTGAATCTCTCTCTCGCACTGAATCTCTCTCTCGCACTGAATCTCTCTTTCTCGCACTGAATCTCTCTCTCGCACTCAATCTCTCTCTCTCGCACTGAATTTCTCTCTCGCACTGATTCTGTCTCTCGCACTGAATCTCTCTCTCGCACTGAATCACTCTCTCTCGCACTGAATCTCTCTCTCGCCCTGAGTCTCTATCTCGCACTGAATCTCTCCCTCGCTCTGATTCACTCTCTCGCACTGAATCTCTCTCTTGCACTGAATCTCTCTCTCTCGCACTGAATCTCTCTCACGCACTGAATCATTCTCTCTCGCACTGAATCTCTCTCTCTCGGACTGAATCCTATCTCTCGCACTGAATCTCTCCCTCGCACTGAATCTCTCTCTCACACTGAATCTGTCTCTCGCACTGAATCTCTCTCTCGCACTGAATCTCTCTCTCTCACACTGAATCTCTCTCTCGCACTGAGTCTCTCTCTCGCACTGATTCTCTCTCTCGCTCTGAATCTCACTCTCGCACTGAATCTCTCTCTCACAGTGAATCTCTCTCTCTCGCACTGAATCTCTCTCTCACACTGAGTCTCTCTCTCTCGCACTGAATCCCTCTCTCTCGCACTGAATCTCTCTCTCGCACTGAATCTCTCTCTCTCGCACTGAATCTCTCTCTCGCACTGAATGTCTCTCTCTCGCACTGAATCTCTCTCTCGCACTGAATCTCTCCCTCGCTCTGAATCTCTCTCTCGCACTGAATCTCTCTCTCGCACTGAATCTCTCTCTCTCGCACTGAATCTCTCTCTCGCACTGAATCACTCTCTCTCGCACTGAATCTCTCTCTCTCGGACTGAATCCCATCTCTCGCACTGAATCTCTCTCTCGCACTGAATCTCTCTCTCACACTGAATCTGTCTCTCGCACTGAATCTCTCTCTCGCACTGAATCTCTCTCTCTCGCACTGAATCTCTCTCTCTTGCTGAGTCTCTCTCTCGCACTGATTCTCTCTCTCACAGTGAATCTCTCTCTCTCGCACTGAATCTCTCCCTCGCACTGTGTCTCACTCTCTCGCACTGAATCTCTCTCTCGCACTGAATCTCTCTCTCTCGCACTGAATCTCTCTCTCGCACTGAATCTCTCTCTCACAGTGAATCTCTCTCTCTCGCACTGAATCTCTCCCTCGCACTGTGTCTCACTCTCTCGCACTGAATCTCTCTCTCGCACTGAATCTCTCTCTCTCGCACTGAATCTCTCTCTCGCACTGAATCTCTCTCTCGCACTGAATCTCTCTCTCACACTGAATCTCTCTCTCTCGCACTGAATCTCTCTCTCTCGGACTGAATCCTCTCTCTCGCACTGAATCCTCTCTCTCGCACTGAATCTCTCTCTCACACTGAATCTCTCTCTCTCTCGCACTGAATCTCTCTCTCACACTGAATCTGTCTCTCGCACTGAATCTCTCTCTCGCACTGAATCTCTCTCTCTCGCACTGATTCTCTCTCTCGCTCTGAATCTCTCTCTCGCACTGAATCTCTCTCTCACAGTGAATCTCTCTCACTCGCACTGAATCTCTCTCTCGCACTGAATCTCACTCTCTCGCACTGAATCTCTCTCGCGCACTGAATCTCTCTCTCTCGCACTGAATCTCTCTCTCGCACTGAATCTCTCTCTCTCGCACTGAATCTCTCTCTCGCACTGAATCTCTCTCTCTCGCACTGAATCTCTCTATCTCGGACTGAATACTCTCTCTCGCACTGAATCTCTCTCTCGCACTGAATCTCTCTCTCACACTGTATCTCTCTCTCTCGCACTGAATCTCTCTCGCGCACTGAATCCTCTCTCTCGCTCTGAAGCTCTCTCTCTCACACTGAATCTCTCTCGCGCACTGAATCCTCTCTCTGGCACTGAATCTCTCTCTCTCGCACTGAATCTCTCTCTCACACTGAATCTCTCTCTCTCGCACTGAATCTCTCTGTCGCACTGAAGCTCTCTCTCTCACATTGAATCTCTCTCTCGCACTGAATCCTCTCTCTCGCACTGAATCTCTCTCTCTCGCACTGAATCCTCTCTCTCGCACTGAATCTCTCTCTTGCACTGAATCTCTCACTCGCACTGAATCTCTCTCTCGCAAAATATCTCTCTTTCTCGCCCTGAATCTCTCTCTCGCTCTGAATCTCTCTCTCTCACACTGAATCTCTCTCGCGCACTGAATCCTCTCTCTCGCACTGAATCTCTCTCTCTCGCACTGAATCTCTCTCTCACACTGAATCTCTCTCTCTCGCACTGAATCTCTCTCGCGCACTGAATCCTCTCTCTCGCTCTGAATCTCTCTCTCTCACACTGAATCTCTCTCGCGCACTGAATCCTCTCTCTCGCACTGAATCTCTCTCTCTCGCACTGAATCTCTCTCTCACACTGAATCTCTCTCTCTCGCACTGAATCTCTCTGTCGCACTGAATCTCTCTCTCTAACACTGAATCTCTCTCTCGCACTGAGTCCTTTCTCTCGCACTGAATCTCTCTCTCTCGCACTGAATCCTCTCTCTCGCACTGAATCTCTCTCTTGCACTGAATCTCTCTCTCTCGGACTGAATCCTATCTCTCGCACTGAATCTCTCCCTCGCACTGAATCTCTCTCTCACACTGAATCTGTCTCTCGCACTGAATCTCTCTCTCGCACTGAATCTCTCTCTCTCACACAGAATCTCTCTCTCGCACTGAGTCTCTCTCTCGCACTGATTTTCTCTCTCGCTCTGAATCTCACTCTCGCACTGAATCTCTCTCTCACAGTGAATCTCTCTCTCTCGCACTGAATCTCTCTCTCACACTGAAACTCTCTCTCTCACACTGAATCTCTCTCTCGCACTGAGTCTCTCTCTCGCACTGATTCTCTCTCTCGCACTGAATCTCTCTCTCACACTGAATCTCTCTCTCTCGCACTGAATCTCTCTCGCACACTGAATCCTCTCTCTCGCTCTGAAGCTCTCTCTCTCACACGGAATCTCTCTCGCGCACTGAATCCTCTCTCTCGCACTGAATCTCTCTCTCACACTGAATCTCTCTCTCCCGCACTGAATCTCTCTGTCGCACTGAAGCTCTCTCTCTCACATTGAATCTCTCTCTCGCACTGAATCACTCTCTCTCGCACTGAATCTCTCTCTCTCGGACTGAATCCCATCTCTCGCACTGAATCTCTCTCTTGCACTGAATCTCTCTCTCACACTGAATCTGTCTCTCGCACTGAATCTCTCTCTCGCACTGAATCTCTCTCTCTCGCACTGAATCTCTCTCTCTTGCTGAGTCTCTCTCTCGCACTGATTCTCTCTCTCACAGTGAATCTCTCTCTCTCGCACTGAATCTCTCCCTCGCACTGTGTCTCACTCTCTCGCACTGAATCTCTCTCTCGCACTGAATCTCTCTCTCTCGCACTGAATCTCTCTCTCGCACTGAATCTCTCTCTCACAGTGAATCTCTCTCTCTCGCACTGAATCTCTCCCTCGCACTGTGTCTCACTCTCTCGCACTGAATCTCTCTCTCGCACTGAATCTCTCTCTCTCGCACTGAATCTCTCTCTCGCACTGAATCTCTCTCTCGCACTGAATCTCTCTCTCACACTGAATCTCTCTCTCTCGCACTGAATCTCTCTCTCTCGGACTGAATCCTCTCTCTCGCACTGAATCCTCTCTCTCGCACTGAATCTCTCTCTCACACTGAATCTCTCTCTCTCTCGCACTGAATCTCTCTCTCACACTGAATCTGTCTCTCGCACTGAATCTCTCTCTCGCACTGAATCTCTCTCTCTCGCACTGATTCTCTCTCTCGCTCTGAATCTCTCTCTCGCACTGAATCTCTCTCTCACAGTGAATCTCTCTCACTCGCACTGAATCTCTCTCTCGCACTGAATCTCACTCTCTCGCACTGAATCTCTCTCGCGCACTGAATCTCTCTCTCTCGCACTGAATCTCTCTCTCGCACTGAATCTCTCTCTCTCGCACTGAATCTCTCTCTCGCACTGAATCTCTCTCTCTCGCACTGAATCTCTCTATCTCGGACTGAATACTCTCTCTCGCACTGAATCTCTCTCTCGCACTGAATCTCTCTCTCACACTGTATCTCTCTCTCTCGCACTGAATCTCTCTCGCGCACTGAATCCTCTCTCTCGCTCTGAAGCTCTCTCTCTCACACTGAATCTCTCTCGCGCACTGAATCCTCTCTCTGGCACTGAATCTCTCTCTCTCGCACTGAATCTCTCTCTCACACTGAATCTCTCTCTCTCGCACTGAATCTCTCTGTCGCACTGAAGCTCTCTCTCTCACATTGAATCTCTCTCTCGCACTGAATCCTCTCTCTCGCACTGAATCTCTCTCTCTCGCACTGAATCCTCTCTCTCGCACTGAATCTCTCTCTTGCACTGAATCTCTCACTCGCACTGAATCTCTCTCTCGCAAAATATCTCTCTTTCTCGCCCTGAATCTCTCTCTCGCTCTGAATCTCTCTCTCTCACACTGAATCTCTCTCGCGCACTGAATCCTCTCTCTCGCACTGAATCTCTCTCTCTCGCACTGAATCTCTCTCTCACACTGAATCTCTCTCTCTCGCACTGAATCTCTCTCGCGCACTGAATCCTCTCTCTCGCTCTGAATCTCTCTCTCTCACACTGAATCTCTCTCGCGCACTGAATCCTCTCTCTCGCACTGAATCTCTCTCTCTCGCACTGAATCTCTCTCTCACACTGAATCTCTCTCTCTCGCACTGAATCTCTCTGTCGCACTGAATCTCTCTCTCTAACACTGAATCTCTCTCTCGCACTGAGTCCTTTCTCTCGCACTGAATCTCTCTCTCTCGCACTGAATCCTCTCTCTCGCACTGAATCTCTCTCTTGCACTGAATCTCTCTCTCTCGGACTGAATCCTATCTCTCGCACTGAATCTCTCCCTCGCACTGAATCTCTCTCTCACACTGAATCTGTCTCTCGCACTGAATCTCTCTCTCGCACTGAATCTCTCTCTCTCACACAGAATCTCTCTCTCGCACTGAGTCTCTCTCTCGCACTGATTTTCTCTCTCGCTCTGAATCTCACTCTCGCACTGAATCTCTCTCTCACAGTGAATCTCTCTCTCTCGCACTGAATCTCTCTCTCACACTGAAACTCTCTCTCTCACACTGAATCTCTCTCTCGCACTGAGTCTCTCTCTCGCACTGATTCTCTCTCTCGCACTGAATCTCTCTCTCACACTGAATCTCTCTCTCTCGCACTGAATCTCTCTCGCACACTGAATCCTCTCTCTCGCTCTGAAGCTCTCTCTCTCACACGGAATCTCTCTCGCGCACTGAATCCTCTCTCTCGCACTGAATCTCTCTCTCACACTGAATCTCTCTCTCCCGCACTGAATCTCTCTGTCGCACTGAAGCTCTCTCTCTCACATTGAATCTCTCTCTCGCACTGAATCCTCTCTCTCGCACTGAATCTCTCTCTCTCGCACTGAATCCTCTCTCTCGCACTGAATCTCTCTCTTGCACTGAATCTCTCTCTCGCACTGAATCTCTCTCTCGCAAAATATCTCTCTTTCTCGCCCTGAATCTCTCTCTCGCTCTGAATCTCTCTCTCTCACACTGAATCTCTCTCGCGCACTGAATCCTCTCTCTCGCACTGAATCTCTCTCTCTCGCACTGAATTTCTCTCTCACACTGAATCTCTCTCTCTCGCACTGAATCTCTCTCGCGCACTGAATCCTCTCTCTCGCTCTGAATCTCTCTCTCTCACACTGAATCTCTCTCGCGCACTGAATCCTCTCTCTCGCACTGAATCTCTCTCTCTCGCACTGAATCTCTCTCTCACACTGAATCTCTCTCTCTCGCACTGAATCTCTCTGTGGCACTGAATCTCTCTCTCTCACACTGAATCTCTCTCTCGCACTGAATCCTCTCTCTCGCACTGAATCTCTCTCTCTCGCACTGAATCCTCTCTCTCGCACTGAATCTCTCTCTTGCACTGAATCTCTCTCTCGCACTGAATCTCTCTCTCGCACTGAATCTCTCTTTCTCGCACTCAATCTCTCTCTCGCACTCAATCACTCTCTCTCGCACTGAATTTCTCTCTCGCTCTGATTCTGTCTCTCGCACTGAATCTCTCTCTCGCACTGAATCACTCTCTCTCGCACTGAATCTCTCTCTCGCACTGAGTCTCTCTCTCGCACTGAATCTCTCCCTCGCTCTGAATCTCTCTCTCGCACTGAATCTCTCTCTCGCACTGAATCTCTCTCTCTCGCACTGAATCTCTCTCTCGCACTGAATCATTCTCTCTCGCACTGAATCTCTCTCTCTCGGACTGAATCTCTCTCTCGCACTGAATCATTCTCTCTCGCACTGAATCTCTCTCTCGCACTGAGTCTCTCTCTCGCACTGAATCTCTCCCTCGCCCTGAATCTCTCTCTCGCACTGAATCTCTCTCTCGCACTGAATCTCTCTCTCTCGCACTGAATCTCTCTCTCGCACTGAATCATTCTCTCTCGCACTGAATCTCTCTCGGACTGAATCCTATCTCTCGCACTGAATCTCTCCCTCGCACTGAATCTCTCTCTCACACTGAATCTGTCTCTCACACTGAATCTCTCTCTCGCACTGAATCCTCTCTCTCGCACTGAATCTCTCTCTCACACTGAATCTCTCTCTCACACTGAATCTCTCTCTCTCGCACTGATTCTCTCTCTCGCTCTGAATCTCACTCTCGCACTGAATCTCTCTCTCACACTGAGTCTCTCTCTCTCGCACTGAATCCCTCTCTCTCGCACTGAATCTCTCTCTCGCACTGAATCTCTCTCTCTCGCACTGAATCTCTCTCTCGCACTGAATCTCTCTCTCTCGCACTGAGTCTCTCTCTCGCACTGAATCTCTCCCTCGCTCTGAATCTCTCTCTCGCACTGAATCTCTCTCTCTCGCACTGAATCTCTCTCTTGCACTGAATCTCTCTCTCTCGCACTGAATCTCTCTCTCTCGGACTGAATCCCATCTCTCGCACTGAATCTCTCTCTCGCACTGAATCTCTCTCTCACACTGAATCTGTCTCTCGCACTGAATCTCTCTCTCGCACTGAATCTCTCTCTCTCGCACTGAATCTCTCTCTCTTGCTGAGTCTCTCTCTCGCACTGATTCTCTCTCTCGCTCTGAATCTCTCTCTCGCACTGAATCTCTCTCTCACAGTGAATCTCTCTCTCTCGCACTAAATCTCTCTCTCGCACTGAGTCTCACTCTCTCGCACTGAATCTCTCTCTCGCACTGAATCTCTCTCTCTCGCAATGAATCTCTCTCTCGCACTGAATCTCTCTCTCTCGCACTGAATCTCTCTCTCGCACTGAATCTCTCTCTCTCGCACTGAATCTCTCTCTCTCGGACTGAATCCTCTCTCTCGCACTGAATCTCTCTCTCGCACTGAATCTCTCTCTCACACTGAATCCTCTCTCTCGCACTGAATCTCTCTCTCACACTGAATCTCTCTCTCTCTCGCACTGAATCTCTCTCTCACACTGAATCTGTCTCTCGCACTGAATCTCTCTCTCGCACTGAATCTCTCTCTCTCGCACTGATTCTCTCTCTCGCTCTGAATCTCTCTCTCGCACTGAATCTCTCTCTCACAGTGAATCTCTCTCTCTCGCACTGAATCTCTCGCACTGAGTCTCACTCTCTCGCACTGAATCTCTCTCTCGCACTGAATCTCTCTCTCTCGCACTGAATCTCTCTCTCTCGCACTGAATCTCTCTCTCTCGGACTGAATCCTCTCTCTCGCACTGAATCTCTCTCTCGCACTGAATCTTTCTCTCACACTGAATCTCTCTCTCTCGCACTGAATCTCTCTCGCGCACTGAATCCTCTCTCTCTCTCTGAAGCTCTCTCTCTCACACTGAATCTCTCTCGCGCACTGAATCCTCTCACTGGCACTGAATCTCTCTCTCTCGCACTGAATCTCTCTCTCACACTGAATCTCTCTCTCTCGCACTGAATCTCTCTGTCGCACTGAAGCTCTCTCTCTCACATTGAATCTCTCTCTCGCACTGAATCCTCCCTCTCGCACTGAATCTCTCTCTCTCGCACTGAATCCTCTCTCTCGCACTGAATCTCTCTCTTGCACTGAATCTCTCTCTCGCACTGAATCTCTCTCTCGCAAAATATCTCTCTTTCTCGCCCTGAATCTCTCTCTCGCTCTGAATCTCTCTCTCTCACACTGAATCTCTCTCGCGCACTGAATCCTCTCTCTCGCACTGAATCTCTCTCTCTCGCACTGAATCTCTCTCTCACACTGAATCTCTCTCTCTCGCACTGAATCTCTCTCGCGCACTGAATCCTCTCTCTCGCTCTGAATCTCTCTCTCTCACACTGAATCTCTCTCGTGCACTGAATCCTCTCTCTCGCACTGAATCTCTCTCTCTCGCACTGAATCTCTCTCTCACACTGAATCTCTCTCTCTCGCACTGAATCTCTCTGTCGCACTGAATCTCTCTCTCTCACACTGAATCTCTCTCTCGCACTGAATCCTCTCTCTCGCACTGAATCTCTCTCTCTCGCACTGAATCCACTCTCTCGCACTGAATCTCTCTCTTGCACTGAATCTCTCTCTCGCAATGAATCTCTCTCGCACTGAATCTCTCTCTCGCACTGAATCTCTCTTTCTCGCACTGAATCTCTCTCTCGCACTCAATCTCTCTCTCTCGCACTGAATTTCTCTCTCGCACAGATTCTGTCTCTCGCACTGAATCTCTCTCTCGCACTGAATCACTCTCTCTCGCACTGAATCTCTCTCTCTCGCACTGAATCTCTCTCTCGCACTGAATCATTCTCTCTCGCACTGAATCTCTCTCTCTCGGACTGAATCCTATCTCTCGCACTGAATCTCTCCCTCGCACTGAATCTCTCTCTCACACTGAAACTGTCTCTCGCACTGAATCTCTCTCCTGCACTGAATCTCTCTCTCTCACACTGAATCTCTCTCTCGCACTGAGTCTCTCTCTCGCACTGAATCTCTCTCTCTCGGACTGAATCCTATCTCTCGCACTGAATCTCTCCCTCGCACTGAATCTCTCTCTCACACTGAATCTGTCTCTCGCACTGAATCTCTCTCCTGCACTGAATCTCTCTCTCTCACACTGAATCTCTCTCTCGCACTGAGTCTCTCTCTCGCACTGATTCTCTCTCTCGCTCTGAATCTCACTCTCGCACTGAATCTCTCTCTCACAGTGAATCTCTCTCTCTCGCACTGAATCTCTCTCTCACACTGAGTCTCTCTCTCTCGCACTGAATCTCTCTCTCGCACTGAATCACTCTCTCTCGCACTGAATCTCTCTCTCTCGCACTGAATCTCTCTCTCGCACTGAATCATTCTCTCTCGCACTGAATCTCTCTCTCTCGGACTGAATCCTATCTCTCGCACTGAATCTCTCCCTCGCACTGAATCTCTCTCTCACACTGAATCTGTCTCTCGCACTGAATCTCTCTCCTGCACTGAATCTCTCTCTCTCGCACTGAATCTCTCTCTCTCGCACTGAATCTCTCTCTCGCACTGAATCTCTCTCTCGCACTGAATCTCTCTCTCTCGCACTGAATCTCTCTCTCTCGGACTGAATCCTCTCTCTCGCACTGAATCTCTCTCTTGCACTGAATCTCTCTCTCACACTGATTCTGTCTCTCGCACTGAATCTCTCTCTCTCGCACTGAATCTCTCTCTCGCACTGAATCTCTCTCTCTCGCACTGAATCTCTCTCTCTCGGACTGAATCCCATCTCTCGCACTGAATCTCTCTCTCGCACTGAATCTCTCTCTCACACTGAATCTGTCTCTCGCACTGAATCTCTCTCTCGCACTGAATCTCTCTCTCTCGCACTGAATCTCTCTCTCTTGCTGAGTCTCTCTCTCGCACTGATTCTCTCTCTCGCTCTGAATCTCTCTCTCGCACTGAATCTCTCTCTCACAGTGAATCTCTCTCTCTCGCACTAAATCTCTCTCTCGCACTGAGTCTCACTCTCTCGCACTGAATCTCTCTCTCGCACTGAATCTCTCTCTCGCACTGAATCTCTCTCTCGCACTGAATCTCTCTCTCTCGCACTGAATCTCTCTCTCGCACTGAATCTCTCTCTCTCGCACTGAATCTCTCTCTCTCGGACTGAATCCTCTCTCTCGCACTGAATCTCTCTCTCGCACTGAATCTCTCTCTCACACTGAATCTTTCTCTCTCGCACTGAATCTCTCTCTCACACTGAATCTGTCTCTCGCACTGAATCTCTCTCTCGCACTGAATCTCTCTCTCTCGCACTGAATCTCTCTCTCTTGCTGAGTCTCTCTCTCGCACTGATTCTCTCTCTCGCTCTGAATCTCTCTCTCGCACTGAATCTCTCTCTCACAGTGAATCTCTCTCTCTCGCACTGAATCTCTCGCACTGAGTCTCACTCTCTCGCACTGAATCTCTCTCTCGCACTGAATCTCTCTCTCTCGCACTGAATCTCTCTCTCTCGCACTGAATCTCTCTCTCTCGGACTGAATCCCCTCTCTCGCACTGAATCTCTCTCTCGCACTGTATCTCTCTCTCACACTGAATCTCTCTCTCTCGCACTGAATCTCTCTCGTGCACTGAATCCTCTCTCTCGCTCTGAAGCTCTCTCTCTCACACTGAATCTCTCTCGCGCACTGAATCCTCTCACTGGCACTGAATCTCTCTCTCTCGCACTGAATCTCTCTCTCACACTGAATCTCTCTCTCTCGCACTGAATCTCTCTGTCGCACTGAAGCTCTCTCTCTCACATTGAATCTCTCTCTCGCACTGAATCCTCCCTCTCGCACTGAATCTCTCTCTCTCGCACTGAATCCTCTCTCTCGCACTGAATCTCTCTCTTGCACTGAATCTCTCTCTCGCACTGAATCTCTCTCTCGCAAAATATCTCTCTTTCTCGCCCTGAATCTCTCTCTCGCTCTGAATCTCTCTCTCTCACACTGAATCTCTCTCGCGCACTGAATCCTCTCTCTCGCACTGAATCTCTCTCTCTCGCACTGAATCTCTCTCTCACACTGAATCTCTCTCTCTCGCACTGAATCTCTCTCGCGCACTGAATCCTCTCTCTCGCTCTGAATCTCTCTCTCTCACACTGAATCTCTCTCGTGCACTGAATCCTCTCTCTCGCACTGAATCTCTCTCTCTCGCACTGAATCTCTCTCTCACACTGAATCTCTCTCTCTCGCACTGAATCTCTCTCTCGCACTGAATCTCTCTCGCACTGAATCTCTCTCTCGCACTGAATCTCTCTTTCTCGCACTGAATCTCTCTCTCGCACTCAATCTCTCTCTCTCGCACTGAATTTCTCTCTCGCACAGATTCTGTCTCTCGCACTGAATCTCTCTCTCGCACTGAATCACTCTCTCTCGCACTGAATCTCTCTCTCTCGCACTGAATCTCTCTCTCGCACTGAATCATTCTCTCTCGCACTGAATCTCTCTCTCTCGGACTGAATCCTATCTCTCGCACTGAATCTCTCCCTCGCACTGAATCTCTCTCTCACACTGAAACTGTCTCTCGCACTGAATCTCTCTCCTGCACTGAATCTCTCTCTCTCACACTGAATCTCTCTCTCGCACTGAGTCTCTCTCTCGCACTGAATCTCTCTCTCTCGGACTGAATCCTATCTCTCGCACTGAATCTCTCCCTCGCACTGAATCTCTCTCTCACACTGAATCTGTCTCTCGCACTGAATCTCTCTCCTGCACTGAATCTCTCTCTCTCACACTGAATCTCTCTCTCGCACTGAGTCTCTCTCTCGCACTGATTCTCTCTCTCGCTCTGAATCTCACTCTCGCACTGAATCTCTCTCTCACAGTGAATCTCTCTCTCTCGCACTGAATCTCTCTCTCACACTGAGTCTCTCTCTCTCGCACTGAATCTCTCTCTCGCACTGAATCACTCTCTCTCGCACTGAATCTCTCTCTCTCGCACTGAATCTCTCTCTCGCACTGAATCATTCTCTCTCGCACTGAATCTCTCTCTCTCGGACTGAATCCTATCTCTCGCACTGAATCTCTCCCTCGCACTGAATCTCTCTCTCACACTGAATCTGTCTCTCGCACTGAATCTCTCTCCTGCACTGAATCTCTCTCTCTCGCACTGAATCTCTCTCTCTCGCACTGAATCTCTCTCTCGCACTGAATCTCTCTCTCTCGCACTGAATCTCTCTGTCTCGCACTGAATCTCTCTCTCGCACTGAATCTCTCTCTCTCGCACTGAATGTCTCTCTCGCACTGAATCTCTCTCTCGCACTGAATCTCTCTCTCACACTGAATCTGTCTCTCGCACTGAATCTCTCTCTCGCACTGAATCTCTCTCTCTCGCACTGAATCTCTCTCTCTTGCTGAGTCTCTCTCTCGCACTGATTCTCTCTCTCGCTCTGAATCTCTCTCTCGCACTGAATCTCTCTCTCACAGTGAATCTCTCTCTCTCGCACTGAGTCTCACTCTCTCGCACTGAATCTCTCTCTCGCACTGAATCTCTCTCTCTCGCACTGAATCTCTCTCTCGCACTGAATCTCTCTCTCTCGCACTGAATCTCTCTCTCGCACTGAATCTCTCTCTCTCGCACTGAATCTCTCTCTCTCGGACTGAATCCTCTCTCTCGCACTGAATCTCTCTCTCGCACTGAATCTCTCTCTCACACTGAATCTTTCTCTCTCGCACTGAATCTCTCTCTCACACTGAATCTGTCTCTCGCACTGAATCTCTCTCTCGCACTGAATCTCTCTCTCTCGCACTGAATCTCTCTCTCTTGCTGAGTCTCTCTCTCGCACTGATTCTCTCTCTCGCTCAGAATCTCTCTCTCGCACTGAATCTCTCTCTCACAGTGAATCTCTCTCTCTCGCACTGAATCTCTCGCACTGAGTCTCACTCTCTCGCACTGAATCTCTCTCTCGCACTGAATCTCTCTCTCTCGCACTGAATCTCTCTCTCTCGGACTGAATCCTCTCTCTCGCACTGAATCTCTCTCTCGCACTGAATCTCTCTCTCACACTGAATCTCTCTCTCTCGCACTGAATCTCTCTCGCGCACTGAATCCTCTCTCTCGCTCTGAAGCTCTCTCTCTCACACTGAATCTCTCTCGCGCACTGAATCCTCTCACTGGCACTGAATCTCTCTCTCTCGCACTGAATCTCTCTCTCACACTGAATCTCTCTCTCTCGCACTGAATCTCTCTGTCGCACTGAAGCTCTCTCTCTCACATTGAATCTCACTCTCGCACTGAATCCTCCCTCTCGCACTGAATCTCTCTCTCTCGCACTGAATCCTCTCTCTCACACTGAATCTCTCTCTTGCACTGAATCTCTCTCTCGCACTGAATCTCTCTCTCGCAAAATATCTCTCTTTCTCGCCCTGAATCTCTCTCTCGCTCTGAATCTCTCTCTCTCACACTGAATCTCTCTCGCGCACTGAATCCTCTCTCTCGCACTGAATCTCTCTCTCTCGCACTGAATCTCTCTCTCGCACTGAATCCTCTCTCTCGCTCTGAATCTCTCTCTCTCACACTGAATCTCTCTCGTGCACTGAATCCTCTCTCTCGCACTGAATCTCTCTCTCTCGCACTGAATCTCTCTCGCGCACTGAATCCTCTCTCTCGCTCTGAATCTCTCTCTCTCACACTGAATCTCTCTCGTGCACTGAATCCTCTCTCTCGCACTGAATCTCCCTCTCTCGCACTGAATCTCTCTCTCACACTGAATCTCTCTCTCTCGCACTGAATCTCTCTGTCGCACTGAATCTCTCTCTCTCACACTGAATCTCTCTCTCGCACTGAATCCTCTCTCTCGCACTGAATCTCTCTCTCTCGCACTGAATCCTCTCTCTCGCACTGAATCTCTCTCTTGAACTGAATCTCTCTCTCGCACTGAATCTCTCTCGCACTGAATCTCTCTCTCGCACTGAATCTCTCTTTCTCGCAGTGAATCTCTCTCTCGCACGCAATCTCTCTCTCTCGCACTGAATTTCTCTCTCGCACAGATTCTGTCTCTCGCACTGAATCTCTCTCTCGCACTGAATCACTCTCTCTCGCACTGAATCTCTCTCTCTCGCACTGAATCTCTCTCTCGCACTGAATCATTCTCTCTCGCAATGAATCTCTCTCTCTCGGACTGAATCCTATCTCTCGCACTGAATCTCTCCCTCGCACTGAATCTCTCTCTCACACTGAAACTGTCTCTCGCACTGAATCTCTCTCCTGCACTGAATCTCTCTCTCTCACACTGAATCTCTCTCTCGCACTGAATCTGTCTCTCGCACTGAATCTCTCTCCTGCACTGAATCTCTCTCTCTCGCACTGAATCTCTCTCTCTCGGACTGAATCCTATCTCTCGCACTGAATCTCTCCCTCGCACTGAATCTCTCTCTCACACTGAATCTGTCTCTCGCACTGAATCTCTCTCCTGCACTGAATCTCTCTCTCTCACACTGAATCTCTCTCTCGCACTGAATCTCACTCTCGCACTGAATCTCTCTCTCACAGTGAATCTCTCTCTCTCGCACTGAATCTCTCTCTCACACTGAGTCTCTCTCTCTCGCACTGAATCTCTCTCTCGCACTGAATCACTCTCTCTCGCACTGAATCTCTCTCTCTCGCACTGAATCTCTCTCTCGCACTGAATCATTCTCTCTCGCACTGACTCTCTCTCTCTCGGACTGAATCCTATCTCTCGCACTGAATCTCTCCCTCACACTGAATCTCTCTCTCACACTGAATCTGTCTCTCGCACTGAATCTCTCTCCTGCACTGAATCTCTCTCTCTCGCACTGAATCTCTCTCTCTCGCACTGAATCTCTCTCTCGCACTGAATCTCTCTCTCGCACTGAATCTCTCTCTCTCGCACTGAATCTCTCTCTCTCGGACTGAATCCTCTCTCTCGCACTGAATCTCTCTCTTGCACTGAATCTCTCTCTCACACTGATTCTGTCTCTCGCACTGAATCTCTCTCTCGCACTGAATCACTATCTCTCGCACTGAATCTCTCTCTCGCACTGAGTCTCTCTCTCGCACTGAATCTCTCCCTCGCTCTGAATCTCTCTCTCGCACTGAATCTCTCTCTCGCACTGAATCTCTCTCTCTCGCACTGAATTTCTCTCTCGCACTGAATCATTCTCTCTCGCACTGAATCTCTCTCTCTCGGACTGAATCCTGTCTCTCGCACTGAATCTCTCTCTCGCACTGAATCTCACTCTCGCACTGAATCTCTCTCTCACAGTGAATCTCTCTCTCTCGCACTGAATCTCTCTCTCACACTGAGTCTCTCTCTCTCGCACTGAATCTCTCTCTCGCACTGAATCACTCTCTCTCGCACTGAATCTCTCTCTCTCGCACTGAATCTCTCTCTCGCACTGAATCATTCTCTCTCGCACTGACTCTCTCTCTCTCGGACTGAATCCTATCTCTCGCACTGAATCTCTCCCTCACACTGAATCTCTCTCTCACACTGAATCTGTCTCTCGCACTGAATCTCTCTCCTGCACTGAATCTCTCTCTCTCGCACTGAATCTCTCTCTCTCGCACTGAATCTCTCTCTCGCACTGAATCTCTCTCTCGCACTGAATCTCTCTCTCTCGCACTGAATCTCTCTCTCTCGGACTGAATCCTCTCTCTCGCACTGAATCTCTCTCTTGCACTGAATCTCTCTCTCACACTGATTCTGTCTCTCGCACTGAATCTCTCTCTCGCACTGAATCACTATCTCTCGCACTGAATCTCTCTCTCGCACTGAGTCTCTCTCTCGCACTGAATCTCTCCCTCGCTCTGAATCTCTCTCTCGCACTGAATTTCTCTCTCGCACTGAATCATTCTCTCTCGCACTGAATCTCTCTCTCTCGGACTGAATCCTGTCTCTCGCACTGAATCTCTCTCTCGCACTGAATCTCACTCTCGCACTGAATCTCTCTCTCACAGTGAATCTCTCTCTCTCGCACTGAATCTCTCTCTCACACTGAGTCTCTCTCTCTCGCACTGAATCTCTCTCTCGCACTGAATCACTCTCTCTCGCACTGAATCTCTCTCTCTCGCACTGAATCTCTCTCTCGCACTGAATCATTCTCTCTCGCACTGACTCTCTCTCTCTCGGACTGAATCCTATCTCTCGCACTGAATCTCTCCCTCACACTGAATCTCTCTCTCACACTGAATCTGTCTCTCGCACTGAATCTCTCTCCTGCACTGAATCTCTCTCTCTCGCACTGAATCTCTCTCTCTCGCACTGAATCTCTCTCTCGCACTGAATCTCTCTCTCGCACTGAATCTCTCTCTCTCGCACTGAATCTCTCTCTCTCGGACTGAATCCTCTCTCTCGCACTGAATCTCTCTCTTGCACTGAATCTCTCTCTCACACTGATTCTGTCTCTCGCACTGAATCTCTCTCTCGCACTGAATCACTATCTCTCGCACTGAATCTCTCTCTCGCACTGAGTCTCTCTCTCGCACTGAATCTCTCCCTCGCTCTGAATCTCTCTCTCGCACTGAATCTCTCTCTCGCACTGAATCTCTCTCTCTCGCACTGAATTTCTCTCTCGCACTGAATCATTCTCTCTCGCACTGAATCTCTCTCTCTCGGACTGAATCCTGTCTCTCGCACTGAATCTCTCTCTCGCACTGAATCTCTCTCTCACACTGAATCTGTCTCTCGCACTGAATCTATCTCTCGCACTGAATCTCTCTCTCTCGCACTGAATCTCTCTCTCGCACTGAATCTCTCTCTCTCGCACTGAATCTCTCTCTCTCGGACTGAATCCTCTCTCTCGCACTGAATCTCTCTCTCGCACTGAATCTCTCTCTCACACTGAATCTCTCTCTCTCGCACTGAATCTCTCTCGCGCACTGAATCCTCTCTCTCGCTCTGAAGCTCTCTCTCTCACACTGAATCTCTCTCGCGCACTGAATCCTCTCTCTCGCACTGAATCTCTCTCTCGCACTGAATCTCTCTCTCACACTGAATTTCTCTCTCTCGCACTGAATCTCTCTCGCGCACTGAATCCTCTCTCTCGCTCTGAAGCTCTCTCTCTCACACTGAATCTCTCTCTCACACTGAATCTCTCTCTCTCGCACTGAATCTCTCTGTCGCACTGTAGCTCTCTCTCTCAAATTGAATCTCTCTCTCGCACTGAATCCTCTCTCTCGCACTGAATCTCTCTCTCTCGCACTGAATCCTCTCTGACGCACTGAATCTCTCTCTTGCACTGAATCTCTCTCTCGCACTGAATCTCTCTCTCGCAAAATATCTCTCTTTCTCGCCCTGAATCTCTCTCTCGCTCTGAATCTCTCTCTCTCACACTGAATCTCTCTCGCGCACTGAATCCTCTGTCTCGCACTGAATCTCTCTCTCTCGCACTGAATCTCTCTCTCACACTGAATCTCTCTCTCTCGCACTGAATCTCTCTCGCGCACTGAATCCTCTCTCTCGCTCTGAATCTCTCTCTCTCACACTGAATCTCTCTCGCGCACTGAATCCTCTCTCTCGCACTGAATCTCTCTCTCTCGCACTGAATCTCTCTCTCACACTGAATCTCTCTCTCTCGCACTGAATCTCTCTGTCGCACTGAGTCTCTCTCTCTCACACTGAATCTCTCTCTCGCACTGAATCCTCTCTCTCGCACTGAATCTCTCTCTCTCGGACTGAATCCTGTCTCTCGCACTGAATCTCTCTCTCGCACTGAATCTCTCTCTCACACTGAATCTGTCTCTCGCACTGAATCTATCTCTCGCACTGAATCTCTCTCTCTCGCACTGAATCTCTCTCTCGCACTGAATCTCTCTCTCTCGCACTGAATCTCTCTCTCTCGGACTGAATCCTCTCTCTCGCACTGAATCTCTCTCTCGCACTGAATCTCTCTCTCACACTGAATCTCTCTCTCTCGCACTGAATCTCTCTCGCGCACTGAATCCTCTCTCTCGCTCTGAAGCTCTCTCTCTCACACTGAATCTCTCTCGCGCACTGAATCCTCTCTCTCGCACTGAATCTCTCTCTCGCACTGAATCTCTCTCTCACACTGAATCTCTCTCTCTCGCACTGAATCTCTCTCGCGCACTGAATCCTCTCTCTCGCTCTGAAGCTCTCTCTCTCACGCTGAATCTCTCTCTCACACTGAATCTCTCTCTCTCGCACTGAATCTCTCTGTCGCACTGTAGCTCTCTCTCTCAAATTGAATCTCTCTCTCGCACTGAATCCTCTCTCTCGCACTGAATCTCTCTCTCTCGCACTGAATCCTCTCTGACGCACTGAATCTCTCTCTTGCACTGAATCTCTCTCTCGCACTGAATCTCTCTCTCGCAAAATATCTCTCTTTCTCGCCCTGAATCTCTCTCTCGCTCTGAATCTCTCTCTCTCACACTGAATCTCTCTCGCGCACTGAATCCTCTGTCTCGCACTGAATCTCTCTCTCTCGCACTGAATCTCTCTCTCACACTGAATCTCTCTCTCTCGCACTGAATCTCTCTCGCGCACTGAATCCTCTCTCTCGCTCTGAATCTCTCTCTCTCACACTGAATCTCTCTCGCGCACTGAATCCTCTCTCTCGCACTGAATCTCTCTCTCTCGCACTGAATCTCTCTCTCACACTGAATCTCTCTCTCTCGCACTGAATCTCTCTGTCGCACTGAGTCTCTCTCTCTCACACTGAATCTCTCTCTCGCACTGAATCCTCTCTCTCGCACTGAATCTCTCTCTCTCGCACTGAATCCTCTCTCTTGCACTGAATCTCTCTCTTGCACTGAATCTCTCTCTCGCACTGAATCTCTCTCTCTCTCACTGAATTTCTCTCTCGCACTGATTCTCTCTCTCGCTCTGAATCTCACTCTCGCACTGAATCTCTCTCTCGCACTGAGTCTCTCTATCGCACTCAATCTCTCTCTCTCTCACTGAATTTCTCTCTCGCACTGATTCTCTCTCTCGCTCTGAATCTCACTCTCGCACTGAATCTCTCTCTCGCACTGAGTCTCTCTCTCGCACTGAATCTCTCTCTCGCACTGAATCATTCTCTCTCGCACTGAATCTCTCTCTCTCGGACTGAATCCTATCTCTCGCACTGAATCTCTCCCTCGCACTGAATCTCTCTCTCACACTGAATCTGTCTCTCGCACTGAATCTCTCTCTCGCACTGAATCTCTCTCTCTCACACTGAATCTCTCTCTCGCACTGAGTCTCTCTCTCGCACTGATTCTCTCTCTCGCTCTGAATCTCACTCTCGCACTGAATCTCTCTCTCACAGTGAATCTCTCTCTCTCGCACTGAATCTCTCTCTCACACTGAGTCTCTCTCTCTCGCACTGAATCCCTCTCTCTCGCACTGAATCTCTCTCTCTCGCACTGACTTTCTCTCTCGCACTGAATCATTCTCTCTCGCACTGAATCTCTCTCTCTCGGACTGAATCCTGTCTCTCGCACTGAATCTCTCTCTCGCACTGAATCTCTCTCTCACACTGAATCTGTCTCTCGCACTGAATCTATCTCTCGCACTGAATCTCTCTCTCTCGCACTGAATCTCTCTCTCGCACTGAATCTCTCTCTCTCGCACTGAATCTCTCTCTCTCGGACTGAATCCTCTCTCTCGCACTGAATCTCTCTCTTGCACTGAATCTCTCTCTCACACTGAATCTCTCTCTCTCGCACTGAATCTCTCTCGCGCACTGAATCCTCTCTCTCGCTCTGAAGCTCTCTCTCTCACACTGAATCTCTCTCGCGCACTGAATCCTCTCTCTGGCACTGAATCTCTCTCTCTCGCACTGAATCTCTCTCTCACACTGAATCTCTCTCTCTCGCACTGAATCTCTCTGTCGCACTGTAGCTCTCTCTCTCAAATTGAATCTCTCTCTCGCACTGAATCCTCTCTCTCGCACTGAATCCTCTCTGACGCACTGAATCTCTCTCTTGCACTGAATCTCTCTCTCGCACTGAATCTCTCTCTCGCAAAATATCTCTCTTTCTCGCCCTGAATCTCTCTCTCGCTCTGAATCTCTCTCTCTCACACTGAATCTCTCTCGCGCACTGAATCCTCTGTCTCGCACTGAATCTCTCTCTCTCGCACTGAATCTCTCTCTCACACTGAATCTCTCTCTCTCGCACTGAATCTCTCTCGCGCACTGAATCCTCTCTCTCGCTCTGAATCTCTCTCTCTCACACTGAATCTCTCTCGCGCACTGAATCCTCTCTCTCGCACTGAATCTCTCTCTCTCGCACTGAATCTCTCTCTCACACTGAATCTCTCTCTCTCGCACTGAATCTCTCTGTCGCACTGAATCTCACTCTCTCACACTGAATCTCTCTCTCGCACTGAATCCTCTCTCTCGCACTGAATCTCTCTCTCTCGCACTGAATCCTCTCTCTTGCACTGAATCTCTCTCTTGCACTGAATCTCTCTCTCGCACTGAATCTCTCTCTCTCTCACTGAATTTCTCTCTCGCACTGATTCTCTCTCTCGCTCTGAATCTCACTCTCGCACTGAATCTCTCTCTCGCACTGAGTCTCTCTCTCGCACTCAATCTCTCTCTCTCTCACTGTATTTCTCTCTCGCACTGATTCTCTCTCTCGCTCTGAATCTCACTCTCGCACTGAATCTCTCTCTTGCACTGAGTCTCTCTCTCGCACTGAATCTCTCTCTCGCACTGAATCATTCTCTCTCGCACTGAATCTCTCTCTCTCGGACTGAATCCTATCTCTCGCACTGAATCTCTCTCTCGCTCTGAATCTCACTCTCGCACTGAATCTCTCTCTCGCACTGAGTCTCTCTCTCGCACTCAATCTCTCTCTCTCTCACTGAATTTCTCTCTCGCACTGATTCTCTCTCTCGCTCTGAATCTCACTCTCGCACTGAATCTCTCTCTCGCACTGAGTCTCTCTCTCGCACTGAATCTCTCTCTCGCACTGAATCATTCTCTCTCGCACTGAATCTCTCTCTCTCGGACTGAATCCTATCTCTCGCACTGAATCTCTCCCTCGCACTGAATCTCTCTCTCACACTGAATCTGTCTCTCGCACTGAATCTCCCTCTCGCACTGAATGTCTCTCTCTCACACTGAATCTCTCTCTCGCACTGAGTCTCTCTCTCGCACTGATTCTCTCTCTCACAGTGAATCTCTCTCTCTCGCACTGAATCTCTCTCTCACACTGAGTCTCTCTCTCTCGCACTGAATCCCTCTCTCTCGCACTGAATCTCTCTCTCTCGCACTGACTTTCTCTCTCGCACTGAATCATTCTCTCTCGCACTGAATCTCTCTCTCTCGGACTGAATCCTGTCTCTCGCACTGAATCTCTCTCTCGCACTGAATCTCTCTCTCACACTGAATCTGTCTCTCGCACTGAATCTATCTCTCGCACTGAATCTCTCTCTCTCGCACTGAATCTCTCTCTCGCACTGAATCTCTCTCTCTCGCACTGAATCTCTCTCTCTCGGACTGAATCCTCTCTCTCGCACTGAATCTCTCTCTCGCACTGAATCTCTCTCTCACACTGAATCTCTCTCTCTCGCACTGAATCTCTCTCGCGCACTGAATCCTCTCTCTCGCTCTGAAGCTCTCTCTCTCACACTGAATCTCTCTCGCGCACTGAATCCTCTCTCTGGCATTGAATCTCTCTCTCTCGCACTGAATCTCTCTCTCACACTGAATCTCTCTCTCTCGCACTGAATCTCTCTGTCGCACTGTAGCTCTCTCTCTCAAATTGAATCTCTCTCTCGCACTGAATCCTCTCTCTCGCACTGAATCCTCTCTGACGCACTGAATCTCTCTCTTGCACTGAATCTCTCTCTCGCACTGAATCTCTCTCTCGCAAAATATCTCTCCTTCTCGCCCTGAATCTCTCTCTCGCTCTGAATCTCTCTCTCTCACACTGAATCTCTCTCGCGCACTGAATCCTCTGTCTCGCACTGAATCTCTCTCTCTCGCACTGAATCTCTCTCTCACACTGAATCTCTCTCTCTCGCACTGAATCTCTCTCGCGCACTGAATCCTCTCTCTCGATCTGAATCTCTCTCTCTCACACTGAATCTCTCTCGCGCACTGAATCCTCTCTCTCGCACTGAATCTCTCTCTCTCGCACTGAATCTCTCTCTCACACTGAATCTCTCTCTCTCGCACTGAATCTCTCTGTCGCACTGAATCTCACTCTCTCACACTGAATCTCTCTCTCGCACTGAATCCTCTCTCTCGCACTGAATCTCTCTCTCTCGCACTGAATCCTCTCTCTTGCACTGAATCTCTCTCTTGCACTGAATCTCTCTCTCGCACTGAATCTCTCTCTCTCTCACTGAATTTCTCTCTCGCACTGATTCTCTCTCTCGCTCTGAATCTCACTCTCGCACTGAATCTCTCTCTTGCACTGAGTCTCTCTCTCGCACTGAATCTCTCTCTCGCACTGAATCATTCTCTCTCGCACTGAATCTCTCTCTCTCGGACTGAATCCTATCTCTCGCACTGAATCTCTCCCTCGCACTGAATCTCTCTATCACACTGAATCTGTCTCTCGCACTGAATCTCCCTCTCGCACTGAATCTCTCTCTCTCTCTCACACTGAATCTCTCTCTCGCACTGAGTCTCTCTCTCGCACTGATTCTCTCTCTCGCTCTGAATCTCACTCTCGCACTGAATCCTCTCTCTCGCACTGAATCTCTCTCTCTCGCACTGAATCCTCTCTCTTGCACTGAATCTCTCTCTTGCACTGAATCTCTCTCTCGCACTGAATCTCTCTCTCTCTCACTGAATTTCTCTCTCGCACTGATTCTCTCTCTCGCTCTGAATCTCACTCTCGCACTGAATCTCTCTCTCGCACTGAGTCTCTCTCTCGCACTCAATCTCTCTCTCTCTCACTGAATTTCTCTCTCGCACTGATTCTCTCTCTCGCTCTGAATCTCACTCTCGCACTGAATCTCTCTCTTGCACTGAGTCTCTCTCTCGCACTGAATCTCTCTCTCGCACTGAATCATTCTCTCTCGCACTGAATCTCTCTCTCTCGGACTGAATCCTATCTCTCGCACTGAATCTCTCTCTCGCTCTGAATCTCACTCTCGCACTGAATCTCTCTCTCGAACTGAGTCTCTCTCTCGCACTCAATCTCTCTCTCTCTCACTGAATTTCTCTCTCGCACTGATTCTCTCTCTCGCTCTGAATCTCACTCTCGCACTGAATCTCTCTCTCGCACTGAGTCTCTCTCTCGCACTGAATCTCTCTCTCGCACTGAATCATTCTCTCTCGCACTGAATCTCTCTCTCTCGGACTGAATCCTATCTCTCGCACTGAATCTCTCCCTCGCACTGAATCTCTCTCTCACACTGAATCTGTCTCTCGCACTGAATCTCCCTCTCGCACTGAATGTCTCTCTCTCACACTGAATCTCTCTCTCGCACTGAGTCTCTCTCTCGCACTGATTCTCTCTCTCGCTCTGAATCTCACTCTCGCACTGAATCTCTCTCTCACAGTGAATCTCTCTCTCTCGCACTGAATCTCTCTCTCACACTGAGTCTCTCTCTCTCGCACTGAATCCCTCTCTCTCGCACTGAATCTCTCTCTCTCGCACTGACTTTCTCTCTCGCACTGAATCATTCTCTCTCGCACTGAATCTCTCTCTCTCGGACTGAATCCTGTCTCTCGCACTGAATCTCTCTCTCGCACTGAATCTCTCTCTCACACTGAATCTGTCTCTCGCACTGAATCTATCTCTCGCACTGAATCTCTCTCTCTCGCACTGAATCTCTCTCTCGCACTGAATCTCTCTCTCTCGCACTGAATCTCTCTCTCTCGGACTGAATCCTCTCTCTCGCACTGAATCTCTCTCTCGCACTGAATCTCTCTCTCACACTGAATCTCTCTCTCTCGCACTGAATCTCTCTCGCGCACTGAATCCTCTCTCTCGCTCTGAAGCTCTCTCTCTCACACTGAATCTCTCTCGCGCACTGAATCCTCTCTCTGGCATTGAATCTCTCTCTCTCGCACTGAATCTCTCTCTCACACTGAATCTCTCTCTCTCGCACTGAATCTCTCTGTCGCACTGTAGCTCTCTCTCTCAAATTGAATCTCTCTCTCGCACTGAATCCTCTCTCTCGCACTGAATCCTCTCTGACGCACTGAATCTCTCTCTTGCACTGAATCTCTCTCTCGCACTGAATCTCTCTCTCGCAAAATATCTCTCCTTCTCGCCCTGAATCTCTCTCTCGCTCTGAATCTCTCTCTCTCACACTGAATCTCTCTCGCGCACTGAATCCTCTGTCTCGCACTGAATCTCTCTCTCTCGCACTGAATCTCTCTCTCACACTGAATCTCTCTCTCTCGCACTGAATCTCTCTCGCGCACTGAATCCTCTCTCTCGATCTGAATCTCTCTCTCTCACACTGAATCTCTCTCGCGCACTGAATCCTCTCTCTCGCACTGAATCTCTCTCTCTCGCACTGAATCTCTCTCTCACACTGAATCTCTCTCTCTCGCACTGAATCTCTCTGTCGCACTGAATCTCACTCTCTCACACTGAATCTCTCTCTCGCACTGAATCCTCTCTCTCGCACTGAATCTCTCTCTCTCGCACTGAATCCTCTCTCTTGCACTGAATCTCTCTCTTGCACTGAATCTCTCTCTCGCACTGAATCTCTCTCTCTCTCACTGAATTTCTCTCTCGCACTGATTCTCTCTCTCGCTCTGAATCTCACTCTCGCACTGAATCTCTCTCTTGCACTGAGTCTCTCTCTCGCACTGAATCTCTCTCTCGCACTGAATCATTCTCTCTCGCACTGAATCTCTCTCTCTCGGACTGAATCCTATCTCTCGCACTGAATCTCTCCCTCGCACTGAATCTCTCTATCACACTGAATCTGTCTCTCGCACTGAATCTCTCTCTCGCACTGAATCTCTCTCTCTCTCTCACACTGAATCTCTCTCTCGCACTGAGTCTCTCTCTCGCACTGATTCTCTCTCTCGCTCTGAATCTCACTCTCGCACTGAATCTCTCTCTCACAGTGAATCTCTCTCTCTCACACTGAATCTCTCTCACACAGAGTCTCTCTCTCTCGCACTGAATCCCTCTCTCTCGCACTGAATCTCTCTCTCGCACTGAGTCTCACTCTCTCGCACTGAATCTCTCTCTCGCACTGAATCTCTCTCTCTCGCACTGAATCTCTCTCTCGCACTGAATCTCTCTCTCTCGCACTGAATCTCTCTCTCGCACTGAATCTCTCTCTCTCGCACTGAATCTCTCTCTCTCGGACTGAATCCTCTCTCTCGCACTCAATCTCTCTCTTGCACTGAATCTCTCTCTCACACTGATTCTGTCTCTCGCACTGAATCTCTCTCTCGCACTGAATCACTATCTCTCGCACTGAATCTCTCTCTCGCACTGAGTCTCTCTCTCGCACTGAATCTCTCCCTCGCTCTGAATCTCTCTCTCGCACTGAATCTCTCTCTCGCACTGAATCTCTCTCTCTCGCACTGAATTTCTCTCTCGCACTGAATCATTCTCTCTCGCACTGAATCTCTCTCTCTCGGACTGAATCCTGTCTCTCGCACTGAATCTCTCTCTCGCACTGAATCTCTCTCTCACACTGAATCTGTCTCTCGCACTGAATCTATCTCTCGCACTGAATCTGTCTCTCGCGCACTGAATCTCTCTCTCGCAGTGAGTCTCTCTCTCGCACTGATTCTCTCTCTCGCTCTGAATCTCACTCTCGCACTGAATCTCTCTCTCACTGTGAATCTCTCTCTCTCGCACTGAATCTCTCTCTCGCACTGAGTCTCTCTCTCTCGCACTGAATCCCTCTCTCTCGCACTGAATCTCTCTCTCGCACTGAGCCTCACTCTCTCGCACTGAATCTCTCTCTCGCACTGAATCTCTCTCTCTCGCACTGAATCTCTCTCTCGCACTGAATCTCTCTCTCTCGCAATGAATCTCTCTCTCTCGGACTGAACCCTCTCCCTCGCACTGAATCACTCTCTCGCACTGAATCTCTCTCTCACACTGATTCTGTCTCTCGCACTGAATCTCTCTCTCGCACTGAATCACTCTCTCTCGCACTGAATCTCTCTCTCGCACTGAGTCTCTCTCTCGCACTGAATGTCTCCCTCGCTCTGAATCTCTCTCTCGCACTGAATCTCTCTCTCACACTGAATCTCTCTCTCTCGCACTGAATCTCTCTCTCGCACTGAATCATTCTCTCTCGCACTGAATCTCTCTCTCTCGGACTGAATCCTGTCTCTCGCACTGAATATCTCTCTCGCACTGAATCTCTCTCTCACACTGAATCTGTCTCTCGCACTGAATCTCTCTCTCGCACTGAATCTCTTTCTCGCGCACTGAATCTCTCTCTCGCACTGAGTCTCTCTCTCGCACTGATTGTCTCACTCGCACTGAATCTCACTCTCGCACTGAATCTCTCTCTCACAGCGAATCTCTCTCTCTCTCACACTGAATCTCTCTCTCACACTGAGTCTCTCTCTCTCGCACTGAATCCCTCTCTCTCGCACTGAATCTCTCTCTCGCACTGAGTCTCACTCTCTCGCACTGAATCTCTCTCGCGCACTGAATCTCTCTCTCGCTCTGAAGCTCTCTCTCTCACACTGAATCTCTCTCGCGCACTGAATCCTCTCTCTGGCACTGAATCTCTCTCTCTCGCACTGAATCTCTCTCTCACACTGAATCTCTCTATCTCGCACTGAATCTCTCTGTCGCACTGAAGCTCTCTCTCTCACATTGAATCTCGCTCTCGCACTGAATACTCTCTCTCGCACTGAATCTCTCTCTCTCGCACTGAATCCTCTCTCTCGCACTGAATCTCTCTCTTGCACTGAATCTCTCTCTCGCACTGAATCTCTCTCTCGCAAAATATCTCTCTTTCTCGCCCTGAATCTCTCTCTCGCTCAGAATCTCTCTCTCTCACACTGAATGTCTCTCGCGCACTGAATCCTCTCTCTCGCACTGAATCTCTCTCTCTCGCACTGAATCTCTCTCTCACACTGAATCTCTCTCTCTCGCACTGAATCTCTCTCGCGCACTGAATCCTCTCTCTCGCTCTGAATCTCTCTCTCTCACACTGAATCTCTCTCGCGCACTGAATCCTCTCTCTCGCACTGAATCTCTCTCTCTCGCACTGAATATCTCTCTCACACTGAATCTCTCTCTCTCGCACTGAATCTCTCTGTCGCACTGAATCTCTCTCTCTCACAATGAATCTCTCTCTCGCACTGAATCCACTCTCTCGCACTGAATCCTCTCTCTCGCACTGAATCTCTCCCTTGCACTGAATCTCTCTCTCGCACTGAATCTCTCTCGCACTGAATCTCTCTCTCGCACTGAATCTCTCTTTCTCGCACTGAATAGCTCTCTCGCACTCAATCTCTCTCTCTCACACTGAATTTCTCTCTCGCACTGATTCTGTCTCTCGCACTGAATCTCTCTCTCGCACTGAATCCTCTCTCTCGCTCTGAATCTCTCTCTCTCACACTGAATCTCTCTCGCGCACTGAATCCTCTCTCACGCACTGAATCTCTCTCTCTCGCACTGAATCTCTCTCTCACACTGAATCTCTCTCTCTCGCACTGAATCTCTCTGTCGCACTGAATCTCTCTCTCTCACACTGAATCTCTCTCTCGCACTGAATCCTCTTACTCGCACTGAATCCTCTCTCTCGCACTGAATCTCTCTCTTGCACTGAATCTCTCTCTCGCACTGAATCTCTCTCGCACTGAATCTCTCTCTCGCACTGAGTCTCTCTCTCTCGCACTGAATCCCTCTCTCTCGCACTGAATCTCCCTCTCGCACTGAATCTCTCTCTCTCGCACTGAATCTCTCTCTCGCACTGAATCTCTCTCTCTCGCACTGAATCTCTCTCTCGCACTGAATCTCTCTCTCTCGCACTGAATCTCTCTCTCTCGGACTGAATCCTCTCTCTCGCACTGAATCTCTCTCTTGCACTGAATCTCTCTCTCTCGCACTGAATCTCTCTCTCGCACTGAATCTCTCTCTCTCGCACTGAATCTCTCTCTCGCACTGAATCTCTCTCTCTCGCACTGAATCTCTCTCTCTCGGACTGAATCCTCTCTCTCGCACTGAATCTCTCTCTTGCAATGAATCTCTCTCTCACACTGATTCTGTCTCTCGCACTGAATCTCTCTCTCGCACTGAATCACTATCTCTCGCACTGAATCTCTCTCTCGCACTGAGTCTCTCTCTCGCACTGAATCTCTCCCTCGCACTGAATCATTCTCTCTCGCACTGAATCTCTCTCTCTCGGACTGAATCCTGTCTCTCGCACTGAATCTCTCTCTCGCACTGAATCTCTCTCTCACACTGAATCTGTCTGTCGCACTGAATCTCTCTCTCGCACTGAATCTCTCTCTCGCGCACTGAATCTCTCTCTCGCAGTGAGTCTCTCTCTCGCACTGATTCTCTCTCTCGCTCTGAATCTCACTCTCGCACTGAATCTCTCTCTCACTGTGAATCTCTCTCTCTCGCACTGAATCTCTCTCTCGCACTGAGTCTCTCTCTCTCGCACTGAATCCCTCTCTCTCGCACTGAATCTCTCTCTCGCACTCAGTCTCACTCTCTCGCACTGAATCTCTCTCTCGCACTGAATCTCTCTCTCTCGCACTGAATCTCTCTCTCGCACTGAATCTCTCTCTCTCGCACTGAATCTCTCTCTCGCACTGAATCTCTCTCTCTCGCACTGAATCTCTCTCTCTCGGACTGAATCCTCTCTCTCGCACTGAATCTCTCTCTCGCACTGAATCTCTCTCTCACACTGATTCTGTCTCTCGCACTGAATCTCTCTCTCGCACTGAATCACTCTCTCTCGCACTGAATCTCTCTCTTGCACTGAGTCTCTCTCTCGCACTGAATCTCTCCCTCGCTCTGAATCTCTCTCTCGCACTGAATCTCTCTCTCGCACTGAATCTCTCTCTCTCGCACTGAATCTCTCTCTCGCACTGAATCATTCTATCTCGCACTGAATCTCTCTCTCTCGGACTGAATCCTGTCTCTCGCACTGAATCTCTCTCTCGCACTGAATCTCTCTCTCACACTGAATCTGTCTCTCGCACTGAATCTCTCTCTCGCACTGAATCTCTCTCTCGCGCACTGAATCTCTTTCTCGCACTGAGTCTCTCTCTCGCACTGATTCTCTCTCTCGCTCTGAATCTCACTCTCGCACTGAATCTCTCTCTCACAGTGAATCTCTCTCTCTCGCACTGAATCTCTCTCTCACACTGAGTCTCTCTCTCTCGCACTGAATCCCTCTCTCTCGCACTGAATCTCCCTCTCGCACTGAATCTCTCTCTCTCGCACTGAATCTCTCTCTCGCACTGAATCTCTCTCTCTCGCACTGAATCTCTCTCTCGCACTGAATCTCTCTCGTGCACTGAATCCTCTCTCTCGCACTGAATCTCTCTCTCTCGCACTGAATCCTCTCTCTCGCACTGAATCTCTCTCTTGCACTGAATCTCTCTCTCGCACTGAATCTCTCTCTCGCAAAATATCTCTCTTTCTCGCACTGAATCTCTCTCTCGCACTGAATCTCTCTTTCTCGCACTGAATCTCTCTCTCGCACTCAATCTCTCTCTCGCACTGAATCTCTCTCTCGCACTGATTCTGTCTCTCGCACTGAATCTCTCTCTCACACTGACTCACTCTCTCTCGCACTGAATCTCTCCCTCGCACTGAGTCTCTCTCTCGCACTGAATCTCTCCCTCGCTCTGATTCTCTCTCTCGCACTGAGTCTCTCTCTCGCACTGAATCTCTCTCTCTCGCACTGAATCTCTCTCTTGCACTGAATCTCTCTCTCTCGCACTGAATCTCTCTCTCTCGGACTGAATCCTCTCTCTCGCACTGAATCTCTCTCGCACTGAATCTCTCTCTCACACTGAATCTGTCTCTCGCACTGAATCTCTCCCTCGCACTGAATCTCTCTCTCTCGCACTGATTCTCTCTCTCGCTCTGAATCTCTCTCTCGCACTGAATGTCTCTCTCACAGTGAATCTCTCTCTCTCGCACTGAATCTCTCTCTCGTACTGAGTCTCTCTCTCTCGCACTGAATCCCTCTCTCTCGCACTGAATCTCTGTCTCGCACTGAATCTCTCTCTCGCACTGAGTCTCTCTCGCACTGAATCTCTCTCTCGCACTGAATCTCTCTCTCTCGCACTGAATCACTCTCTCGCACTGAACCTCTCTCTCGCCCTGATTCTCACTCTCTCACACTGAATCACTCTCTCGCACTGATTCTCTCTATCGCACTGATTCTCTCTCTCTCACACTGAGTCTCTCTCTCGCACTGAGTCTCTCTCTCGCTCTGAATCTCTCTCTCGCACTGAATCTCTCTCTCGCGCTGAATCTCTCTCTTGCACTGAGTCTCTCTCTCGCACTGAATCTCTCTCTTCCACTGCGTTTCTCTCTCGCTCTGAATCTCTCTCGCTCGCACTGAATCACTCCCTCGCACTGAATCTCTCTCTCACACTGAATCTCTCTCTCTCGCACTGAATATCTCTCTCGCACTGAATCTCTCTCTCTCGCACTGAATCTCTCTCTCGCACTGAATCCTCTCTCGAGCACTGAATCTCAATCTCGCACTGAATCTCTCCCTAGCACTGAATCTCTCTCTCACACTGAATCACTCTCTCTCGCACTGAATCTCTCTCTCTCGCACTGAATCCTCTCTCTCGCAATGAATTTCTCTCTTGCACTGAATCTCTCTCTCACACTGAATCTCTCTCTCTGGCACTGAATCTCACTTTCTCGCACTGAATCTCTCTCTCGCACTCAATCTCTCTCACTCGCACTGAATCTCACTCTCGCACTGATTCTCTCTCTCGCACTGAATCTCTCTCTCGCACTGAATCACTCTCTCTCGCACTGAATCTCTCTCTCTCGCACTGAATCCTCTCTCTCGCACTGAATCTCTCTTGCACTGCATGTCTCTCTCGCACTGAATCTCTCTCTCTCGCACTGAATCTCTCTCTCCCACTGAATCATTCTCTCTCGCACTGAATCTCTCTCTCTCGGACTGAATCCTGTCTCTCGCACTGAATCTCTCTCTCGCACTGAATCTCTCTCTCACACTGAATCTGTCTCTCGCACTGAATCTCTCTCTCGCACTGAATCTCTCTCTCGCGCACTGAATCTCTCTCTCGCACTGAGTCGTTCTCTCGCACTGATTCTCTCTCTCACTCTGAATCTCACTCTCGCACTGAATCTCTCTCTCACAGTGAATCTCTCTCTCGCACTGAATCTCTCTCTCACACTGAGTCTCTCTCTCTCGCACTGAATCCCTCTCTCTCGCACTGAATCTCTCTCTCGCACTGAGTCTCACTCTCTTGCACTGAATCTCTCTCTCGCACTGAATCTCTCTCTCTCGCACTGAATCTCTCTCTCGCACTGAATCTCTCTGTCGCACTGAATCTCTCTCTCTCACACTGAATCTCTCTCTCGCACTGAATCTCTCTCTCTCGCACTGAATCTCTCTCTCTCGGACTGAATCCACTCTCTCGCACTGAATCTCTCTCGCACTGAATCTCTCTCTCACACTGAATCTCTCTCTCGCACTGAATCTCTCCCTCGCTCTGATTCTCTCTCTCGCACTGAGTCTCTCTCTCGCACTGAATCTCTCTCTCGGACTGAATCCTCTCTCTCGCACTGAATCTCTCTCTCGCACTGAATCTCTCTCTCTCGCACTGAATCTCTCAGTCGCACTGAATCTCTCTCTCTCACACTGAATCTCTCTCTCGCACTGAATCCTCTCTCTCGCACTGAATCTCTCTCTCTCGCACTGAATCCTCTCTCTCGCACTGAATCTCTCTCTTGCACTGAATCTCTCTCTCACACTGATTCTGTCTCTCGCACTGAATCTCTCTCTCGCACTGAATCACTATCTCTCGCTCTGAATCTCTCCTCGCACTGAGTCTCTCTCTCGCACTGAATCTCTCCCTCGCTCTGATTCTCTCTCTCGCATTGAGTCTCTCTCTCGCACTGAATCTCTCTCTCTCGCACTGAATCTCTCTCTCGCACTGAATCTCTCTCTCTCGCACTGAATCTCTCTCTCTCGGACTGAATCCTCTCTCTCGCACTGAATCTCTCTCGCACTGAATCTCTCTCTCACACTGAATCTGTCTCTCGCACTGAATCTCTCCCTCGCACTGAATCTCTCTCTCTCGCACTGATTCTCTCTCTTGCTCTGAATCTCTCTCTCGCACTGAATGTCTCTCTCACAGTGAATCTCTGTCTCTCGCACTGAATCTCTCTCTCGCACTGAGTCTCTCTCTCTCGCACTGAATCCCTCTCTCTCGCACTGAATCTCTGTCTCGCACTGAATCTCTCTCTCGCACTGAGTCTCTCTCGCACTGAATCTCTCTCTCGCACTGAATCTCTCTCTCTCGCACTGAATCACTCTCTCGCACTGAACCTCTCTCTCGCCCTGATTCTCACTCTCTCACACTGAATCTCTCTCTCGCACTGATTCTCTCTATCGCACTGATTCTCTCTCTCACACTGAGTCTCTCTCTCGCACTGAGTCTCTCTCTCGCTCTGAATCTCTCTCTCTCGCACTGAATCTCTCTCGCGCTGAATCTCTCTCTTCCACTGCGTTTCTCTCTCGCTCTGAATCTCTCTCGCTCGCACTGAATCCTCTCTCTCGCACTGAATCTCAATCTCGCACTGAATCACTCCCTCGCACTGAATCTCTCTCTCACACTGAATCTCTCTCTCTCGCACTGAATATCTCTCTCGCACTGAATCTCTCTCTCTCGCACTGAATCTCTCTCTCGCACTGAATCCTCTCTCGAGCACTGAATCTCAATCTCGCACTGAATCTCTCCCTAGCACTGAATCTCTCTCTCACACTGAATCACTCTCTCTCGCACTGAATCTCTCTCTCTCGCACTGAATCCTCTCTCTTGCACTGAATTTCTCTCTTGCACTGAATCTCTCTCTCACACTGAATCTCTCTCTCTGGCACTGAATCTCACTTTCTCGCACTGAATCTCTCTCTCGCACTCAATCTCTCTCACTCGCACTGAATCACACTCTCGCACTGATTCTCTCGCTCGCACTGAATCTCTCTCTCGCACTGAATCTCTCTCTCTCGCTCTGAATCTCTCTCTTGCACTGAGTCTCTCTCTCGCACTGAATCTCTCTCTCGCTCTGAATCTCTCCGTCGCACTGAATCTCTCTCTCTCGCACTGAATCTCTCTCATTCGCACTGAATCTCTCTCTCGCACTGAATCTCTCTCTCGCACTGAATCTCTCTCTCTCGCACTGAATGTCTCTCTCACAGTGAATCTCTCTCTCTCGCACTGAATCTCTCTCTCGCACTGAGTCTCTCTCTCTCGCACTGAATCCCTCTCTCTCGGACTGAATCCTATCTCTCGCACTGAATCTCTCCCTCGCACTGAATCTCTCTCTCACACTGAATCTGTCTCTCTCACACTGAATCTCTCTCTCGCACTGAGTCTATCTCTCGCACTGATTCTCTCTCTCGCTCTGAATCTCACTCTCGCACTGAATCTCTCTCTCACAGTGAATCTCTCTCTCTCGCACTGAATCTCTCTCTCACACTGAGTCTCTCTCTCTCGCACTGAATCCCTCTCTCTCGCACTGAATCTCTCTCTCGCACTGAGTCTCACTCTCTCGCACTGAATCTCTCTCTCGCACTGAATCTCTCTCTCTCGCACTGAATCTCTCTCTCGCACTGAATTTCTCTCTCTCGCACTGAATCTCTCTCTCGCACTGAATCTCTCTCTCTCGCACTGAATCTCTCTCTCTCGGACTGAATCCTCTCTCTCGCACTGAATCTCTCTCTTGCACTGAATCTCTCTCTCACACTGATTCGGTCTCTCGCACTGAATCTCTCTCTCGCACTGAATCACTATCTCTCGCACTGAATCTCTCTCTCGCACTGAGTCTCTCTCTCGCACTGAATCTCTCCCTCGCTCTGGTTCTCTCTCTCGCACTGAGTCTCTCTCTCGCACTGAATCTCTCTCTCTCGCACTGAATCTCTCTTTCGCACTGAATCTCTATCTCTCGCACTGAATCTCTCTCTCTCGGACTGAATCCTCTCTCTCGCACTGAATCTCTCTCGCACTGAATCTCTCTCTCACACTGAATCTGTCTCTCGCACTGAATCTCTCCCTCGCACTGAATCTCTCTCTCACACTGAATCTGTCTCTCGCACTGAATCTCTCCCTCGCACTGAATCGCTCTCTCTCGCACTGAATCTCTCTCTCGTACTGAGTCTCTCTCTCTCGCACTGAATCCATCTCTCTCGCACTGAATCTCTGTCTCGCACTGAATCTCTCTCTCGCACTGAGTCTCTCTCGCACTGAATCTCTCTCTCGCACTGAATCTCTCTCTCTCGCACTGAATCTCTCTCTCGCACTGAATCTCTCTCTCTCGCACTGAATCCCTCTCTCTCGCACTGAATCCTCTCTCTCGCACTGAATCTCTCTCTTGCACTGAATCTCTCTCTCACACTGATTCTGTCTCTCGCACTGAATCTCTCTCTCGCACTGAATCACTATCTCTCGCACTGAATCTCTCTCTCGCACTGAGTCTCTCTCTCGCACTGAATCTCTCCCTCGCTCTGATTCTCTCTCTCGCACTGAGTCTCTCTCTCGCACTGAATCTCTCTCTCGCACTGAATCTCTCTCTCGCACTGAATCTCTCTCTCTCGCACTGAATCTCTCTCTCTCAGACTGAATCCTCTCTCTCGCACTGAATCTCTCTCGCACTGAATCTCTCTCTCACACTGAATCTGTCTCTCGCACTGAATCTCTCCCTCGCACTGAATCGCTCTCTCTCGCACTGATTCTCTCTCTCGCTCTGAATCTCTCTCTCGCACTGAATGTCTCTCTCACAGTGAATCTCTCTCTCTCGCACTGAATCTCTCTCTCGTACTGACTCTCCCTCTCTCGCACTGAATCCATCTCTCTCGCACTGAATCTCTGTCTCGCACTGAATCTCTCACTCGCACTGAGTCTCTCTCGCACTGAATCTCTCTCTCGCACTGAATCTCTCTCTCTCGCACTGAATCACTCTCTCGCACTGAACCTCTCTCTCGCCCTGATTCTCACTCTCTCACACTGAATCTCTCTCTCGCACTGATTCTCTCTATCGCCCTGATTCTCTCTCTCTCACACTGAGTCTCTCTCTCGCACTGAGTCTCTCTCTCGCTCTGAATCTCTCTCTCTCGCACTGAATCTCTCTCTCGCGCTGAATCTCTCTCTTGCACTGAGTCTCTCTCGCACTGAATCTCTCTCTTCCACTGCGTTTCTCTCTCGCTCTGAATCTCTCTCGCTCGCACTGAATCCTCTCTCTCGCACTGAATCTCAATCTCGCACTGAATCACTCCCTCGCACTGAATCTCTCTCTCACACTGAATCTCTCTCTCTCGCACTGAATATCTCTCTCGCACTGAATCTCTCTCTCTCGCACTGAATCTCTCTCTCGCACTGAATCCTCTCTCGAGCACTGAATCTCAATCTCGCACTGAATCTCTCCCTAGCACTGAATCTCTCTCTCACACTGAATCACTCTCTCTCGCACTGAATCTCTCTCTCTCGCACTGAATCCTCTCTCTCGCAATGAATCTCTCTCTCGCGCTGAGTCTCTCTCTCGCACTGATTCTCTCTCTCGCTCTGAATCTCACTGTCGCACTGAATCTCTCTCTCACTGTGAATCTCTCTCTCTCGCACTGAATCTCTCTCTCGCACTGAGTCTCTCTCTCTCGCACTGAATCCCTCTCTCTCGCACTGAATCTCTCTCTCGCACTGAATCTCTCTCTCTCGCACTGAATCTCTCTCTCGCACTGAATCTCTCTCTCTCGCACTGAATCGCTCTCTCGCACTGAATCTCTCTCTCTCGCACTGAATCTCTCTCTCGCACTGAATCTCTCTCTCACACTGAATCTGTCTCGCGCACTGAATCTCTTTCTCGCACTGAGTCTCTCTCTCGCACTGATTCTCTCTCTCGCTCTGAATCTCACTCTCGCACTGAATCTCTCTCTCACAGTGAATCTCTCTCTCTCGCACTGAATCTCTCTCTCACACTGAGTCTCTCTCTCTCGCACTGAATCCCTCTCTGTCGCACTGAATCTCTCTCTCGCACTGAGTCCCAATCTCTCGCACTGAATCTCTCTCTCGCACTGAATCTCTCTCTCTCACACTGAATCTCTCTCTCGCACTGAATCTCTCTCTCTCGCACTGAATCTCTCTCTCGCACTGAATCTCTCTCTCTCGCACTGAATCTCTCTCTCGGACTGAATCCTCTCTCTCGCACTGAATCTCTCTCTCGCACTGAATCTCTCTCTCACACTGAATCTCTCTCTCTCGCACTGAATCTCTCTGTCGCATGAATCTCTCTCTCTCACACTGAATCTCTCTCGTGCACTGAATCCTCTCTCTCGCACTGTATCTCTCTCTCTCGCACTGAATCCTCTCTCTCGCACTGAATCTCTCTCTTGCACTGAATCTCTCTCTCGCACTGAATCTCTCTCTCGCAAAATATCTCCCTTTCTCGCACTGAATCTCTCTCTCGCACTGAATCTCTCTTTCTCGCACTGAATCTCTCTCTCGCACTCAATCTCTCTCTCGCACTGAATCTCTCTCTCGCACTGATTCTGTCTCTCGCACTGAATCTCTCTCTCACACTGACTCACTCTCTCTCGCACTGAATCTCTCCCTCGCACTGAGTCTCTCTCTCGCACTGAATCTCTCCCTCGCTCTGATTCTCTCTCTCGCACTGAGTCTCTCTCTCGCACTGAATCTCTCTCTCT
Source organism: Heterodontus francisci (assembly GCF_036365525.1). Classification (NCBI taxonomy): domain Eukaryota; kingdom Metazoa; phylum Chordata; class Chondrichthyes; order Heterodontiformes; family Heterodontidae; genus Heterodontus; species Heterodontus francisci. The sequence continues at coordinate 229,099 of NW_027140989.1, read as the reverse complement.
CGCACTGAATCTCTCTCTCGCACTGAATCTCTCTCTCTCGCACTGAATCTCTCTCTCTCGGCCTGAATCCTCTCTCTCGCACTGAATCTCTCTCGCACTGAATCTCTCTCTCACACTGAATCTGTCTCTCGCACTGAATCTCTCCCTCGCACTGAATCTCTCTCTCTCGCACTGATTCTCTCTCTCGCTCTGAATCTCTCTCTCGCACTGAATGTCTCTCTCACAGTGAATCTCTCTCTCTCGCACTGAATCTCTCTCTCGTACTGAGTCTCTCTCTCTCGCACTGAATCCCTCTCTCTCGCACTGAATCTCTGTCTCGCACTGAATCTCTCTCTCGCACTGAGTCTCTCTCGCACTGAATCTCTCTCTCGCACTGAATCTCTCTCTCTCGCACTGAATCACTCTCTCGCACTGAACCTCTCTCTCGCCCTGATTCTCACTCTCTCACACTGAATCACTCTCTCGCACTGATTCTCTCTATCGCACTGATTCTCTCTCTCTCACACTGAGTCTCTCTCTCGCACTGAGTCTCTCTCTCGCTCTGAATGTCTCTCTCGCACTGAATCTCTCTCTCGCGCTGAATCTCTCTCTTGCACTGAGTCTCTCTCTCGCACTGAATCTCTCTCTTCCACTGCGTTTCTCTCTCGCTCTGAATCTCTCTCGCTCGCACTGAATCACTCCCTCGCACTGAATCTCTCTCTCACACTGAATCTCTCTCTCTCGCACTGAATATCTCTCTCGCACTGAATCTCTCTCTCTCGCACTGAATCTCTCTCTCGCACTGAATCCTCTCTCGAGCACTGAATCTCAATCTCGCACTGAATCTCTCCCGAGCACTGAATCTCTCTCTCACACTGAATCACTCTCTCTCGCACTGAAACTCTCTCTCTCGCACTGAATCCTCTCTCTCGCAATGAATTTCTCTCTTGCACTGAATCTCTCTCTCACACTGAATCTCTCTCTCTGGCACTGAATCTCACTTTCTCGCACTGAATCTCTCTCTCGCACTCAATCTCTCTCACTCGCACTGAATCTCACTCTCGCACTGATTCTCTCTCTCGCACTGAATCTCTCTCTCGCACTGAATCACTCTCTCAAGCACTGAATCTCTCTCTCTCGCACTGAATCCTCTCTCTCGCACTGAATCTCTCTTGCACTGCATCTCTCGCTCGCACTGAATCTCTCTCTCTCGCACTGAATCTCTCTCTCCCACTGAATCATTCTCTCTCGCACTGAATCTCTCTCTCTCGGACTGAATCCTGTCTCTCGCACTGAATCTCTCTCTCGCACAGAATCTCTCTCTCACACTGAATCTGTCTCTCGCACTGAATCTCTCTCTCGCACTGAATCTCTCTCTCGCGCACTGAATCTCTCTCTCGCACTGAGTCGCTCTCTCGCACTGATTCTCTCTCTCGCTCTGAATCTCACTCTCGCACTGAATCTCTCTCTCACAGTGAATCTCTCTCTCTCGCACTGAATCTCTCTCTCACACTGAGTCTCTCTCTCTCGCACTGAATCCCTCTCTCTCGCACTGAATCTCTCTCTCGCACTGAGTCTCACTCTCTCGCATTGAATCTCTCTCTCGCACTGAATCTCTCTCTCTCTCGCACGGAATCTCTCTCTCGCACTGAATCTCTCTGTCGCACTGAATCTCTCTCTCTCACACTGAATCTCTCTCTCGCACTGTATCTCTCTCTCTCGCACTGAATCTCTCTCTCGCACTGAATCTCTCTCTCTCGCACTGAATCTCTCTCTCTCGCACTGAATCACTCTCTCGCACTGAACCTCTCTCTCGCCCTGATTCTCACTCTCTCACACTGAATCACTCTCTCGCACTGATTCTCTCTATCGCACTGATTCTCTCTCTCTCACACTGAGTCTCTCTCTCGCACTGAGTCTCTCTCTCGCTCTGAATCTCTCTCTCGCACTGAATCTCTCTCTCGCGCTGAATCTCTCTCTTGCACTGAGTCTCTCTCTCGCACTGAATCTCTCTCTTCCACTGCGTTTCTCTCTCGCTCTGAATCTCTCTCGCTCGCACTGAATCACTCCCTCGCACTGAATCTCTCTCTCACACTGAATCTCTCTCTCTCGCACTGAATATCTCTCTCGCACTGAATCTCTCTCTCTCGCACTGAATCTCTCTCTCGCACTGAATCCTCTCTCGAGCACTGAATCTCAATCTCGCACTGAATCTCTCCCTAGCACTGAATCTCTCTCTCACACTGAATCACTCTCTCTCGCACTGAATCTCTCTCTCTCGCACTGAATCCTCTCTCTCGCAATGAATTTCTCTCTTGCACTGAATCTCTCTCTCACACTGAATCTCTCTCTCTGGCACTGAATCTCACTTTCTCGCACTGAATCTCTCTCTCGCACTCAATCTCTCTCACTCGCACTGAATCTCACTCTCGCACTGATTCTCTCTCTCGCACTGAATCTCTCTCTCGCACTGAATCACTCTCTCTCGCACTGAATCTCTCTCTCTCGCACTGAATCCTCTCTCTCGCACTGAATCTCTCTTGCACTGCATCTCTCTCTCGCACTGAATCTCTCTCTCTCGCACTGAATCTCTCTCTCCCACTGAATCATTCTCTCTCGCACTGAATCTCTCTCTCTCGGACTGAATCCTGTCTCTCGCACTGAATCTCTCTCTCTCGGACTGAATCCTGTCTCTCGCACTGAATCTCTCTCTCGCACTGAATCTCTCTCTCACACTGAATCTGTCTCTCGCACTGAATCTCTCTCTCGCACTGAATCTCTCTCTCGCGCACTGAATCTCTCTCTCGCACTGAGTCGTTCTCTCGCACTGATTCTCTCTCTCGCTCTGAATCTCACTCTCGCACTGAATCTCTCTCTCACAGTGAATCTCTCTCTCTCGCACTGAATCTCTCTCTCACACTGAGTCTCTCTCTCTCGCACTGAATCCCTCTCTCTCGCACTGAATCTCTCTCTCGCACTGAGTTTCACTCTCTCGCACTGAATCTCTCTCTCGCACTGAATCTCTCTCTCTCGCACTGAATCTCTCTCTCGCACTGAATCTCTCTGTCGCACTGAATCTCTCTCTCTCACACTGAATCTCTCTCTCGCACTGAATCTCTCTCTCTCGCACTGAATCTCTCTCTCTCGGACTGAATCCTCTCTCTCGCACTGAATCTCTCTCGCACTGAATCTCTCTCTCACACTGAATCTCTCTCTCGCACTGAATCTCTCCCTCGCTCTGAATCTCTCTCTCGCACTGAGTCTCTCTCTCGCACTGAATCTCTCTCTCGGACTCAATCCTCTCTCTCGCACTGAATCTCTCTCTCGCACTGAATCTCTCTCTCGCACTGAATCTCTCTCTCTCGCACTGAATCTCTCAGTCGCACTGAATCTCTCTCTCTCACACTGAATCTCTCTCTCGCACTGAATCCTCTCTCTCGCACTGAATCTCTCTCTCTCGCACTGAATCCTCTCTCTCGCACTGAATCTCTCTCTTGCACTGAATCTCTCTCTCACACTGATTCTGTCTCTCGCACTGAATCTCTCTCTCGCACTGAATCACTATCTCTCGCTCTGAATCTCTCCTCGCACTGAGTCTCTCTCTCGCACTGAATCTCTCCCTCGCTCTGATTCTCTCTCTCGCACTGAGTCTCTCTCTCGCACTGAATCTCTCTCTCTCGCACTGAATCTCTCTCTCGCACTGAATCTCTCTCTCTCGCACTGAATCTCTCTCTCTCGGACTGAATCCTCTCTCTCGCACTGAATCTCTCTCGCACTGAATCTCTCTCTCATACTGAATCTGTCTCTCGCACTGAATCTCTCCCTCGCACTGAATCTCTCTCTCTCGCACTGATTCTCTCTCTTGCTCTGAATCTCTCTCTCGCACTGAATGTCTCTCTCACAGTGAATCTCTGTCTCTCGCACTGAATCTCTCTCTCGCACTGAGTCTCTCTCTCTCGCACTGAATCCCTCTCTCTCGCACTGAATCTCTGTCTCGCACTGAATCCTCTCTCTCGCACTGAATCTCTCTTGCACTGCATCTCTCTCTCGCACTGAATCTCTCTCTCTCGCACTGAATCTCTCTCTCCCACTGAATCATTCTCTCTCGCACTGAATCTCTCTCTCTCGGACTGAATCCTGTCTCTCGCACTGAATCTCTCTCTCGCACTGAATCTCTCTCTCACACTGAATCTGTCTCTCGCACTGAATCTCTCTCTCGCACTGAATCTCTCTCTCGCGCACTGAATCTCTCTCTCGCACTGAGTCTCTCTCTCGCACTGATTCTCTCTCTCGCTCTGAATCTCACTCTCGCACTGAATCTCTCTCTCACAGTGAATCTCTCTCTCTCGCACTGAATCTCTCTCTCACACTGAGTCTCTCTCTCTCGCACTGAATCCCTCTCTCTCGCACTGAATCTCTCTCTCGCACTGAGTCTCACTCTCTCGCACTGAATCTCTCTCTCGCACTGAATCTCTCTCTCTCGCACTGAATCTCTCTCTCGCACTGAATCTCTCTGTCGCACTGAATCTCTCTCTCTCACACTGAATCTCTCTCTCGCACTGAATCTCTCTCTCGCGCACTGAATCTCTCTCTCTCGGACTGAATCCTCTCTCTCGCACTGAATCTCTCTCGCACTGAATCTCTCTCTCACACTGAATCTCTCTCTCGCACTGAATCTCTCCCTCGCTCTGATTCTCTCTCTCGCACTGAGTCTCTCTCTCGCACTGAATCTCTCTCTCGAACTGAATCCTCTCTCTCGCACTGAATCTCTCTCTCGCACTGAATCTCTCTCTCGCACTGAATCTCTCTCTCTCGCACTGAATCTCTCAGTCGCACTGAATCTCTCTCTCTCACACTGAATCTCTCTCTCGCACTGAATCCTCTCTCTCGCACTGAATCTCTCTCTCTCGCACTGAATCCTCTCTCTCGCACTGAATCTCTCTCTTGCACTGAATCTCTCTCTCACACTGATTCTGTCTCTCGCACTGAATCTCTCTCTCGCACTGAATCACTATCTCTCGCTCTGAATCTCTCCTCGCACTGAGTCTCTCTCTCGCACTGAATCTCTCCCTCGCTCTGATTCTCTCTCTCGCACTGAGTCTCTCTCTCGCACTGAATCTCTCTCTCTCGCACTGAATCTCTCTCTCGCACTGAATCTCTCTCTCTCGCACTGAATCTCTCTCTCTCGGACTGAATCCTCTCTCTCGCACTGAATCTCTCTCGCACTGAATCTCTCTCTCACACTGAATCTGTCTCTCGCACTGAATCTCTCCCTCGCACTGAATCTCTCTCTCTCGCACTGATTCTCTCTCTTGCTCTGAATCTCTCTCTCGCACTGAATGTCTCTCTCACAGTGAATCTCTGTCTCTCGCACTGAATCTCTCTCTCGCACTGAGTCTCTCTCTCTCGCACTGAATCCCTCTCTCTCGCACTGAATCTCTGTCTCGCACTGAATCTCTCTCTCGAACTGAGTCTCTCTCGCACTGAATCTCTCTCTCGCACTGAATCTCTCTCTCTCGCACTGAATCACTCTCTCGCACTGAACCTCTCTCTCGCCCTGATTCTCACTCTCTCACACTGAATCTCTCTCTCGCACTGATTCTCTCTATCGCACTGATTCTCTCTCTCTCACACTGAGTCTCTCTCTCGCACTGAGTCTCTCTCGCTCTGAATCTCTCTCTCTCGCACTGAATCTCTCTCTCGCGCTGAATCTCTCTCTTCCACTGCGTTTCTCTCTCGCTCTGAATCTCTCTCGCTCGCACTGAATCCTCTCTCTCGCACTGAATCTCAATCTCGCACTGAATCACTCCCTCGCACTGAATCTCTCTCTCACACTGAATCTCTCTCTCTCGCACTGAATCTCTCTCTCGCACTGAATCCTCTCTCGAGCACTGAATCTCAATCTCGCACTGAATCTCTCCCTAGCACTGAATCTCTCTCTCACACTGAATCACTCTCTCTCGCACTGAATCTCTCTCTCTCGCACTGAATCCTCTCTCTCGCACTGAATTTCTCTCTTGCACTGAATCTCTCTCTCACACTGAATCTCTCTCTCTGGCACTGAATCTCACTTTCTCGCACTGAATCTCTCTCTCGCACTCAATCTCTCTCACTCGCACTGAATCACACTCTCGCACTGATTCTCTCGCTCGCACTGAATCTCTCTCTCGCACTGAATCTCTCTCTCTCGCACTGAATCTCTCTCTTGCACTGAGTCTCTCTCTCGCACTGAATCTCTCTCTCGCTCTGAATCTCTCCGTCGCACTGAATCTCTCTCTCTCGCACTGAATCTCTCTCATTCGCACTGAATCTCTCTCTCGCACTGAATCTCTCTCTCGCACTGAATCTCTCTCTCTCGCACTGAATGTCTCTCTCACAGTGAATATCTCTCTCGCACTGAATCTCTCTCTCGCACTGAGTCTCTCTCTCTCGCACTGAATCCCTCTCTCTCGGACTGAATCCTATCTCTCGCACTGAATCTCTCCCTCGCACTGAATCTCTCTCTCACACTGAATCTGTCTCTCGCACTGAATCTCTCTCTCGCACTGAATCTCTCTCTCTCACACTGAATCTCTCTCTCGCACTGAGTCTCTCTCTCGCACTGATTCTCTCTCTCGCTCTGAATCTCACTCTCGCACTGAATCTCTCTCTCACAGTGAATCACTCTCTCTCGCACTGAATCTCTCTCTCACACTGAGTCTCTCTCTCTCGCACTGAATCCCTCTCTCTCGCACTGAATCTCTCTCTCGCACTGAGTCTCACTCTCTCGCACTGAATCTCTCTCTCGCACTGAATCTCTCTCTCTCGCACTGAATCTCTCTCTCGCACTGAATTTCTCTCTCTCGCACTGAGTCTCTCTCTCGCACTGAATCTCTCTCTCTTGCGCTGAATCTCTCTCTCTCGGACTGAATCCTCTCTCTCGCACTGAATCTCTCTCTTGCACTGAATCTCTCTCTCACACTGATTCTGTCTCTCGCACTGAATCTCTCTCTCGCACTGAATCACGATCTCTCGCACTGAATCTCTCTCTCGCACTGAGTCTCTCTCTCGCACTGAATCTCTCCCTCGCTCTGGTTCTCTCTCTCGCACTGAGTCTCTCTCTCGCACTGAATCTCTCTCTCTCGCACTGAATCTCTCTCTCGCACTGAATCTCTCTCTCTCGCACTGAATCTCTCTCTCTCGGACTGAATCCTCTCTCTCGCACTGAATCTCTCTCGCACTGAATCTCTCTCTCACACTGAATCTGTCTCTCGCACTGAATCTCTCCCTCGCACTGAATCTCTCTCTCACACTGAATCTGTCTCTCGCACTGAATCTCTCCCTCGCACTGAATCGCTCTCTCTCGCACTGAATCTCTCTCTCGTACTGAGTCTCTCTCTCTCGCACTGAATCCATCTCTCTCGCACTGAATCTCTGTCTCGCACTGAATCTCTCTCTCGCACTGAATCTCTCTCTCTCGCACTGAATCTCTCTCTCGCACTGAATCTCTCTCTCTCGCACTGAATCTCTCTCTCTCGGACTGAATCCTCTCTCTCGCACTGAATCTCTCTCTTGCACTGAATCTCTCTCTCACACTGATTGTGTCTCTCGCACTGAATCTCTCTCTCGCACTGAATCACTATCTCTCGCACTGAATCTCTCTCTCGCACTGAGTCTCTCTCTCTCACTGAATCTCTCCCTCGCTCTGATTCTCTCTCTCGCACTGAGTCTCTCTCTCGCACTGAATCTCTCTCTCTCGCACTGAATCTCTCTCTCGCACTGAATCTCTCTCTCTCGCACTGAATCTCTCTCTCTCAGACTGAATCCTCTCTCTCGCACTGAATCTCTCTCGCACTGAATCTCGCTCTCACACTGAATCAGTCTCTCGCACTGAATCTCTCCCTCGCACTGAATCGCTCTCTCTCGCACTGATTCTCTCTCTCGCTCTGAATCTCTCTCTCGCACTGAATGTCTCTCTCACAGTGAATCTCTCTCTCTCGCACTGAATCTCTCTCTCGTACTGACTCTCCCTCTCTCGCACTGAATCCATCTCTCTCGCACTGAATCTCTGTCTCGCACTGAATCTCTCACTCGCACTGAGTCTCTCTCGCACTGAATCTCTCTCTCGCACTGAATCTCTCTCTCTCGCACTGAATCACTCTCTCGCACTGAACCTCTCTCTCGCCCTGATTCTCACTCTCTCACACTGAATCTCGCTCTCGCACTGATTCTCTCTGTCGCACTGATTCTCTCTCTCTCACACTGAGTCTCTCTCTCGCACTGAGTCTCTCTCTCGCTCTGAATCTCTCTCTCTCGCACTGAATCTCTCTCTCGCGCTGAATCTCTCTCTTGCACTGAGTCTCTCTCTCGCACTGAATCTCTCTCTTCCACTGCGTTTCTCTCTCGCTCTGAATCTCTCTCGCTCGCACTGAATCCTCTCTCTCGCACTGAATCTCAATCTCGCACTGAATCACTCCCTCGCACTGAATCTCTCTCTCACACTGAATCTCTCTCTCTCGCACTGAATATCTCTCTCGCACTGAATCTCTCTCTCTCGCACTGAATCTCTCTCTCGCACTGAATCCTCTCTCGAGCACTGAATCTCAATCTCGCACTGAATCTCTCCCTAGCACTGAATCTCTCTCTCGCACTGAATCCTCTCTCTCGCACTGATTCTCTCTCTCGCTCTGAATCTCACTCTCGCACTGAATCTCTCTCTCACACTGAATCTGTCTCGCGCACTGAATCTCTTTCTCGCACTGAGTCTCTCTCTCGCACTGATTCTCTCTCTCGCTCTGAATCTCACTCTCGCACTGAATCTCTCTCTCACAGTGAATCTCTCTCTCTCGCACTGAATCTCTCTCTCACACTGAGTCTCTCTCTCTCGCACTGAATCCCTCTCTCTCGCACTGAATCTCTCTCTCGCACTGAGTCTCACTCTCTCGCACTGAATCTCTCTCTCGCACTGAATCTCTCTCTCTCGCACTGAATCTCTCTCTCGCACTGAATCTCTCTCTCACACTGAATCTCTCTCTCGCACTGAATCTCTCTCTCTCGCACTGAATCTCTCTCTCGGACTGAATCTCTCTCTCACACTGAATCTCTCTCTCTCGCACTGAATCTCTCTGTCGCATGAATCTCTCTCTCTCACACTGAATCTCTCTCGTGCACTGAATCCTCTCTCTCGCACTGAATCTCTCTCTCGCACTGAATCCTCTCTCTCGCACTGAATCTCTCTCTTGCACTGAATCTCTCTCTCGCACTGAATCTCTCTCTCGCAAAATATCTCTCTTTCTCGCACTGAATCTCTCTCTCGCACTGAATCTCTCTTTCTCGCACTGAATCTCTCTCTCTCGCACTCAATCTCTCTCTCGCACTGAATCTCTCTCTCGCACTGATTCTGTCTCTCGCACTGAATCTCTCTCTCACACTGACTCACTCTCTCTCGCACTGAATCTCTCCCTCGCACTGAGTCTCTCTCTCGCACTGAATCTCTCCCTCGCTCTGATTCTCTCTCTCGCACTGAGTCTCTCTCTCGCACTGAATCTCTCTCTCTCGCACTGAATCTCTCTCTCGCACTGAATCTCTCTCTCTCACACTGAATCTCTATCTCTCGGACTGAATCCTCTCTCTCGCACTGAATCTCTCTCTCTCGCACTGATTCTCTCTCTCGCTCTGAATCTCTCTCTCGCACTGAATGTCTCTCTCACAGTGAATCTCTCTCTCTCGCACTGAATCTCTCTCTCGTACTGAGTCTCTCTCTCTCGCACTGAATCCCTCTCTCTCGCACTGAATCTCTGTCTCACACTGAATCTCTCTCTCGCACTGATTCTCTCTCGCACTGAATCTGTCTCTCGCACTGAATCTCTCTCTCTCGCACTGAATCACTCTCTCGCACTGAACCTCTCTCTCGCCCTGATTCTCACTCTCTCACACTGAATCACTCTCTCGCACTGATTCTCTCTATCGCACTGATTCTCTCTCTCTCACACTGAGTCTCTCTCTCGCACTGAGTCTCTCTCTCGCTCTGAATGTCTCTCTCTCACTGAATCTCTCTCTCGCGCTGAATCTCTCTCTTGCACTGAGTCTCTCTCTCGCACTGAATCTCTCTCTTCCACTGCGTTTCTCTCTCGCTCTGAATCTCTCTCGCTCGCACTGAATCACTCCCTCGCACTGAATCTCTCTCTCACACTGAATCTCTCTCTCTCGCACTGAATATCTCTCTCGCACTGAATCTCTCTCTCTCGCACTGAATCTCTCTCTCGCACTGAATCCTCTCTCGAGCACTGAATCTCAATCTCGCACTGAATCTCTCCCTAGCACTGAATCTCTCTCTCACACTGAATCACTCTCTCTCGCACTGAATCTCTCTCTCTCGCACTGAATCCTCTCTCTCGCAATGAATTTCTCTCTTGCACTGAATCTCTCTCTCACACTGAATCTCTCTCTCTGGCACTGAATCTCACTTTCTCGCACTGAATCTCTCTCTCGCACTCAATCTCTCTCACTCGCACTGAATCTCACTCTCGCACTGATTCTCTCTCTCGCACTGAATCTCTCTCTCGCACTGAATCACTCTCTCTCGCACTGAATCTCTCTCTCTCGCACTGAATCCTCTCTCTCGCACTGAATCTCTCTTGCACTGCATCTCTCGCTCGCACTGAATCTCTCTCTCTCGCACTGAATCTCTCTCTCCCACTGAATCATTCTCTCTCGCACTGAATCTCTCTCTCTCGGACTGATTCCTGTCTCTCGCACTGAATCTCTCTCTCGCACTGAATCTCTCTCTCACACTGAATCTGTCTCTCGCACTGAATCTCTCTCTCGCACTGAATCTCTCTCTCGCGCACTGAATCTCTCTCTCGCACTGAGTCGCTCTCTCGCACTGATTCTCTCTCTCGCTCTGAATCTCACTCTCGCACTGAATCTCTCTCTCACAGTGAATCTCTCTCTCTCGCACTGAATCTCTCTCTCACACTGAGTCTCTCGCTCTCGCACTGAATCCCTCTCTCTCGCACTGAATCTCTCTCTCGCACTGAGTCTCACTCTCTCGCACTGAATCTCTCTCTCGCACTGAATCTCTCTCTCTCGCACTGAATCTCTCTCTCGCACTGAATCTCTCTGTCGCACTGAATCTCTCTCTCTCACACTGAATCTCTCTCTCGCACTGAATCTCTCTCTCTCGCACTGAATCTCTCTCTCTCGGACTGAATCCTCTCTCTCGCACTGAATCTCTCTTGCACTGCATCTCTCGCTCGCACTGAATCTCTCTCTCTCGCACTGAATCTCTCTCTCCCACTGAATCATTCTCTCTCGCACTGAATCTCTCTCTCTCGCACTGATTCCTGTCTCTCGCACTGAATCTCTCTCTCGCACTGAATCTCTCTCTCACACTGAATCTGTCTCTCGCACTGAATCTCTCTCTCGCACTGAATCTCTCTCTCGCGCACTGAATCTCTCTCTCGCACTGAGTCGCTCTCTCGCACTGATTCTCTCTCTCGCTCTGAATCTCACTCTCGCACTGAATCTCTCTCTCACAGTGAATCTCTCTCTCTCGCACTGAATCTCTCTCTCACACTGAGTCTCTCGCTCTCGCACTGAATCCCTCTCTCTCGCACTGAATCTCTCTCTCGCACTGAGTCTCACTCTCTCGCACTGAATCTCTCTCTCGCACTGAATCTCTCTCTCTCGCACTGAATCTCTCTCTCGCACTGAATCTCTCTGTCGCACTGAATCTCTCTCTCTCACACTGAATCTCTCTCTCGCACTGAATCTCTCTCTCTCGCACTGAATCTCTCTCTCTCGGACTGAATCCTCTCTCTCGCACTGAATCTCTCTCGCACTGAATCTCTCTCTCACACTGAATCTCTCTCTTGCACTGAATCTCTCCCTCGCTCTGATTCTCTCTCTCGCACTGAGTCTCTCTCTCGCACTGAATCTCTCTCTCGGACTGAATCCTCTCTCTCGCACTGAATCTCTCTCTCGCACTGAATCTCTCTCTCTCGCACTGAATCTCTCAGTCGCACTGAATCTCTCTCTCTCACACTGAATCTCTCTCTCGCACTGAATCCTCTCTCTCGCACTGAATCTCTCTCTCTCGCACTGAATCCTCTCTCTCGCACTGAATCTCTCTCTTGCACTGAATCTCTCCCTCACACTGATTCTGTCTCTCGCACTGAATCTCTCTCTCGCACTGAATCACTATCTCTCGCTCTGAATCTCTCCTCGCACTGAGTCTCTCTCTCGCACTGAATCTCTCCCTCGCTCTGATTCTCTCTCTCGCACTGAGTCTCTCTCTCGCACTGAATCTCTCTCTCTCGCACTGAATCTCTCTCTCGCACTGAATCTCTCTCTCTCGCACTGAATCTCTCTCTCTCGCACTGAATCACTCTCTCGCACTGAACCTCTCTCTCGCCCTGATTCTCACTCTCTCACACTGAATCACTCTCTCGCACTGATTCTCTCTATCGCACTGATTCTCTCTCTCTCACACTGAGTCTCTCTCTCGCACTGAGTCTCTCTCTCGCTCTGAATCTCTCTCTCGCACTGAATCTCTCTCTCGCGCTGAATCTCTCTCTTGCACTGAGTCTCTCTCTCGCACTGAATCTCTCTCTTCCACTGCGTTTCTCTCTCGCTCTGAATCTCTCTCGCTCGCACTGAATCACTCCCTCGCACTGAATCTCTCTCTCACACTGAATCTCTCTCTCTCGCACTGAATATCTCTCTCGCACTGAATCTCTCTCTCTCGCACTGAATCTCTCTCTCGCACTGAATCCTCTCTCGAGCACTGAATCTCAATCTCGCACTGAATCTCTCCCTAGCACTGAATCTCTCTCTCACACTGAATCACTCTCTCTCGCACTGAATCTCTCTCTCTCGCACTGAATCCTCTCTCTCGCAATGAATTTCTCTCTTGCACTGAATCTCTCTCTCACACTGAATCTCTCTCTCTGGCACTGAATCTCACTTTCTCGCACTGAATCTCTCTCTCGCACTCAATCTCTCTCACACGCACTGAATCTCACTCTCGCACTGATTCTCTCTCTCGCACTGAATCTCTCTCTCGCACTGAATCACTCTCTCTCGCACTGAATCTCTCTCTCTCGCACTGAATCCTCTCTCTCGCACTGAATCTCTCTTGCACTGCATCTCTCTCTCGCACTGAATCTCTCTCTCTCGCACTGAATCTCTCTCTCCCACTGAATCATTCTCTCTCGCACTGAATCTCTCTCTCTCGGACTGAATCCTGTCTCTCGCACTGAATCTCTCTCTCGCACTGAATCTCTCTCTCACACTGAATCTGTCTCTCGCACTGAATCTCTCTCTCGCACTGAATCTCTCTCTCGCGCACTGAATCTCTCTCTCGCACTGAGTCGTTCTCTCGCACTGATTCTCTCTCTCGCTCTGAATCTCACTCTCGCACTGAATCTCTCTCTCACAGTGAATCTCACTCTCTCGCACTGAATCTCACTCTCGCACTGAATCTCTCTCTCTCGCACTGAATCTCTCTCTCGCACTGAATCTCTCTGTCGCACTGAATCTCTCTCTCTCACACTGAATCTCTCTCTCGCACTGAATCTCTCTCTCTCGCACTGAATCTCTCTCTCTCGGACTGAATCCTCTCTCTCGCACTGAATCTCTCTCGCACTGAATCTCTCTCTCACACTGAATCTCTCTCTCGCACTGAATCTCTCCCTCGCTCTGATTCTCTCTCTCGCACTGAGTCTCTCTCTCGCACTGAATCTCTCTCTCGGACTGAATCCTCTCTCTCGCACTGAATCTCTCTCTCGCACTGAATCTCTCTCTCGCACTGAATCTCTCTCTCTCGCACTGAATCTCTCAGTCGCACTGAATCTCTCTCTCTCACACTGAATCTCTCTCTCGCACTGAATCCTCTCTCTCGCACTGAATCTCTCTCTCTCGCACTGAATCCTCTCTCTCGCACTGAATCTCTCTCTTGCACTGAATCTCTCTCTCACACTGAATCACTATCTCTCGCTCTGAATCTCTCCTCGCACTGAGTCTCTCTCTCGCACTGAATCTCTCCCTCGCTCTGATTCTCTCTCTCGCACTGAATCTCTCTCTCTCGCACTGAATCTCTCTCTCGCACTGAATCTCTCTCTCTCGCACTGAATCTCTCTCTCTCGGACTGAATCCTCTCTCTCGCACTGAATCTCTCTCGCACTGAATCTCTCTCTCACACTGAATCTGTCTCTCGCACTGAATCTCTCCCTCGCACTGAATCTCTCTCTCTCGTACTGATTCTCTCTCTTGCTCTGAATCTCTCTCTCGCACTGAATGTCTCTCTCACAGTGAATCTCTGTCTCTCGCACTGAATCTCTCTCTCGCACTGAGTCTCTCTCTCTCGCACTGAATCCCTCTCTCTCGCACTGAATCTCTGTCTCGCACTGAATCTCTCTCTCGCACTGAGTCTCTCTCGCACTGAATCTCTCTCTCGCACTGAATCTCTCTCTCTCGCACTGAATCACTCTCTCGCACTGAACCTCTCTCTCGCCCTGATTCTCACTCTCTCACACTGAATCTCTCTCTCGCACTGATTCTCTCTATCGCACTGATTCTCTCTCTCTCACACTGAGTCTCTCTCTCGCACTGAGTCTCTCTTTCGCTCTGAATCTCTCTCTCTCGCACTGAATCTCTCTCTCGCGCTGAATCTCTCTCTTCCACTGCGTTTCTCTCTCGCTCTGAATCTCTCTCGCTCGCACTGAATCCTCTCTCTCGCACTGAATCTCAATCTCGCACTGAATCACTCCCTCGCACTGAATCTCTCTCTCACACTGAATCTCTCTCTCTCGCACTGAATATCTCTCTCGCACTGAATCTCTCTCTCTCGCACTGAATCTCTCTCTCGCACTGAATCCTCTCTCGAGCACTGAATCTCAATCTCGCACTGAATCTCTCCCTAGCACTGAATCTCTCTCTCACACTGAATCACTCTCTCTCGCACTGAATCTCTCTCTCTCGCACTGAATCCTCTCTCTCGCACTGAATTTCTCTCTTGCACTGAATCTCTCTCTCACACTGAATCTCTCTCTCTGGCACTGAATCTCACTTTCTCGCACTGAATCTCTCTCTCGCACTCAATCTCTCTCACTCGCACTGAATCACACTCTCGCACTGATTCTCTCGCTCGCACTGAATCTCTCTCTCGCACTGAATCTCTCTCTCTCGCACTGAATCTCTCTCTTGCACTGAGTCTCTCTCTCGCACTGAATCTCTCTCTCGCTCTGAATCTCTCCATCGCACTGAATCTCTCTCTCTCGCACTGAATCTCTCTCATTCGCACTGAATCTCTCTCTCGCACTGAATCTCTCTCTCGCACTGAATCTCTCTCTCTCGCACTGAATGTCTCTCTCACAGTGAATCTCTCTCTCTCGCACTGAATCTCTCTCTCGCACTGAGTCTCTCTCTCTCGCACTGAATCCCTCTCTCTCGGACTGAATCCTATCTCTCGCACTGAATCTCTCCCTCGCACTGAATCTCTCTCTCACACTGAATCTGTCTCTCGCACTGAATCTCTCTCTCGCACTGAATCTCTCTCTCTCACACTGAATCTCTCTCTCGCACTGAGTCTCTCTCTCGCACTGATTCTCTCTCTCGCTCTGAATCTCACTCTCGCACTTAATCTCTCTCTCACAGTGAATCTCTCTCTCTCGCACTGAATCTCTCTCTCACACTGAGTCTCTCTCTCTCGCACTGAATCCCTCTCTCTCGCACTGAATCTCTCTCTCGCACTGAGTCTCACTCTCTCGCACTGAATCTCTCTCTCGCACTGAATCTCTCTCTCTCGCACTGAATCTCTCTCTCGCACTGAATTTCTCTCTCTCGCACTGAATCTCTCTCTCGCACTGAATCTCTCTCTCTCGCACTGAATCTCTCTATCTCGCACTGAATCTGTCTCTCGCACTGAATCTCTCTCTCTCGCACTGAATCTCTCTCTCGCACTGAATCTCTCTGTCGCACTGAATCTCTCTCTCTCACACTGAATCTCTCTCTCGCACTGAATCTCTCTCTCTCGCACTGAATCTCTCTCTCTCGGACTGAATCCTCTCTCTCGCACTGAATCTCTCTCTCTCGCACTGAATCTCTCTCTCGCACTGAATCTCTCTCTCTCGCACTGAATCTCTCCCTCGCTCTTAATCTCTCTCTCGCACTGAGTCTCTCTCTCGCACTGAATCTCTCTCCCGGACTGAATCCTCTCTCTCGCACTGAATCTCTCTCTCGCACTGAATCTCTCTCTCGCACTGAATCTCTCTCTCTCGCACTGAATCTCTCAGTCGCTCTGAATCTCTCTCTCTCACACTGAATCTCTCTCTCGCACTGAATCCTCTCTCTCGCACTGAATCTCTCTCTCTCGCACTGAATCCTCTCTCTCGCACTGAATCTCTCTCTTGCACTGAATCTCTCTCTCACACTGATTCTGTCTCTCGCACTGAATCTCTCTCTCGCACTGAATCACTATCTCTCGCTCTGAATCTCTCCTCGCACTGAGTCTCTCTCTCGCACTGAATCTCTCCCTCGCTCTGATTCTCTCTCTCGCACTGAGTCTCTCTCTCGCACTGAATCTCTCTCTCTCGCACTGAATCTCTCTCTCGCACTGAATCTCTCTCTCTCGCACTGAATCTCTCTCTCTCGGACTGAATCCTCTCTCTCGCACTGAATCTCTCTCGCACTGAATCTCTCTCTCACACTGAATCTGTCTCTCGCACTGAATCTCTCCCTCGCACTGAATCTCTCTCTCTCGCACTGATTCTCTCTCTTGCTCTGAATCTCTCTCTCGCACTGAATGTCTCTCTCACAGTGAATCTCTGTCTCTCGCACTGAATCTCTCACTCGCACTGAGTCTCTCTCTCTCGCACTGAATCCCTCTCTCTCGCACTGAATCTCTGTCTCGCACTGAATCCTCTCTCTCGCACTGAATCTCTCTTGCACTGCATCTCTCTCTCGCACTGAATCTCTCTCTCTCGCACTGAATCTCTCTCTCCCACTGAATCATTCTCTCTCGCACTGAATCTCTCTCTCTCGGACTGAATCCTGTCTCTCGCACTGAATCTCTCTCTCGCACTGAATCTCTCTCTCACACTGAATCTGTCTCTCGCACTGAATCTCTCTCTCGCACTGAATCTCTCTCTCGCGCACTGAATCTCTCTTTCGCACTGAGTCTCTCTCTCGCACTGATTCTCTCTCTCGCTCTGAATCTCACTCTCGCACTGAATCTCTCTCTCACAGTGAATCTCTCTCTCTCGCACTGAATCTCTCTCTCACACTGAGTCTCTCTCTCTCGCACTGAATCCCTCTCTCTCGCACTGAATCTCTCTCTCGCACTGAATCTCTCTCTCTCGCACTGAATCTCTCTCTCGCACTGAATCTCTCTGTCGCACTGAATCTCTCTCTCTCACACTGAATCTCTCTCTCGCACTGAATCTCTCTCTCTCGCACTGAATCTCTCTCTCTTGGACTGAATCCTCTCTCTCGCACTGAATCTCTCTCGCACTGAATCTCTCTCTCACACTGAATCTCTCTCTCGCACTGAATCTCTCCCTCGCTCTGATTCTCTCTCTCGCACTGAGTCTCTCTCTCGCACTGAATCTCTCTCTCGGACTGAATCCTCTCTCTCGCACTGAATTTCTCTCTCGCACTGAATCTCCCTCTCGCACTGAATCTCTCTCTCTCGCACTGAATCTCTCAGTCGCACTGAATCTCTCTCTCTCACACTGAATCTCTCTCTCGCACTGAATCCTCTCTCTCGCACTGAATCTCTCTCTCTCGCACTGAATCCTCTCTCTCGCACTGAATCTCTCTCTTGCACTGAATCTCTCTCTCACACTGATTCTGTCTCTCGCACTGAATCTCTCTCTCGCACTGAATCACTATCTCTCGCTCTGAATCTCTCCTCGCACTGAGTCTCTCTCTCGCACTGAATCTCTCCCTCGCTCTGATTCTCTCTCTCGCACTGAGTCTCTCTCTCGCACTGAATCTCTCTCTCTCGCACTGAATCTCTCTCTCGAACTGAATCTCTCTCTCTCGCACTGAATCTCTCTCTCTCGGACTGAATCCTCTCTCTCGCACTGAATCTCTCTCGCACTGAATCTCTCTCTTACACTGAATCTGTCTCTCGCACTGAATCTGTCCCTCGCACTGAATCTCTCTCTCTCGCACTGATTCTCTCTCTTGCTCTGAATCTCTCTCTCGCACTGAATGTCTCTCTCACAGTGAATCTCTGTCTCTCGCACTGAATCTCTCTCTCGCACTGAGTCTCTCTCTCTCGCACTGAATCCCTCTCTCTCGCACTGAATCTCTGTCTCGCACTGAATCTCTCTCTTGCACTGAATCTCTCTCTCACACTGATTCTGTCTCTCGCACTGAATCTCTCTCTCGTACTGAATCACTATCTCTCGCTCTGAATCTCTCCTCGCACTGAGTCTCTCTCTCGCACTGAATCACTCTCTCGCACTGAACCTCTCTCTCGCCCTGATTCTCACTCTCTCACACTGAATCTCTCTCTCGCACTGATTCTCTCTATCGCACTGATTCTCTCTCTCTCACACTGAGTCTCTCTCTCGCACTGAGTCTCTCTTTCGCTCTGAATCTCTCTCTCTCGCACTGAATCTCTCTCTCGCGCTGAATCTCTCTCTTCCACTGCGTTTCTCTCTCGCTCTGAATCTCTCTCGCTCGCACTGAATCCTCTCTCTCGCACTGAATCTCAATCTCGCACTGAATCACTCCCTCGCACTGAATCTCTCTCTCACACTGAATCTCTCTCTCTCGCACTGAATATCTCTCTCGCACTGAATCCCTCTCTCTCGCACTGAATCTCTCTCTCGCACTGAATCCTCTCTCGAGCACTGAATCTCAATCTCGCACTGAATCTCTCCCTAGCACTGAATCTCTCTCTCACACTGAATCGCTCTCTCTCGCACTGAATCTCTCTCTCTCGCACTGAATCCTCTCTCTCGCACTGAATTTCTCTCTTGCACTGAATCTCTCTCTCACACTGAATCTCTCTCTCTGGCACTGAATCTCACTTTCTCGCACTGAATCTCTCTCTCGCACTCAATCTCTCTCACTCGCACTGAATCACACTCTCGCACTGATTCTCTCGCTCGCACTGAATCTCTCTCTCGCACTGAATCTCTCTCTCTCGCACTGAATCTCTCTCTTGCACTGAGTCTCTCTCTCGCACTGAATCTCTCTCTCGCTCTGAATCTCTCCATCGCACTGAATCTCTCTCTCTCGCACTGAATCTCTCTCATTCGCACTGAATCTCTCTCTCGCACTGAATCTCTCTCTCGCACTGAATCTCTCTCTCTCGCACTGAATGTCTCTCTCACAGTGAATCTCTCTCTCTCGCACTGAATCTCTCTCTCGCACTGAGTCTCTCTCTCTCGCACTGAATCCCTCTCTCTCGGACTGAATCCTATCTCTCGCACTGAATCTCTCCCTCGCACTGAATCTCTCTCTCACACTGAATCTGTCTCTCGCACTGAATCTCTCTCTCGCACTGAATCTCTCTCTCTCACACTGAATCTCTCTCTCGCACTGAGTCTCTCTCTCGCACTGATTCTCTCTCTCGCTCTGAATCTCACTCTCGCACTTAATCTCTCTCTCACAGTGAATCTCTCTCTCTCGCACTGAATCTCTCTCTCACACTGAGTCTCTCTCTCTCGCACTGAATCCCTCTCTCTCGCACTGAATCTCTCTCTCGCACTGAGTCTCACTCTCTCGCACTGAATCTCTCTCTCTCACACTGAATCTCTCTCTCGCACTGAATCTCTCTCTCTCGCACTGAATCTCTCTCTCTCGGACTGAATCCTCTCTCTCGCACTGAATCTCTCTCGCACTGAATCTCTCTCTCACACTGAATCTCTCTCTCGCACTGAATCTCTCCCTCGCTCTGATTCTCTCTCTCGCACTGAGTCTCTCTCTCGCACTGAATCTCTCTCTCGGACTGAATCCTCTCTCTCGCACTGAATCTCTCTCTCGCACTGAATCTCTCTCTCGCACTGAATCTCTCTCTCTCGCACTGAATCTCTCAGTCGCACTGAATCTCTCTCTCTCACACTGAATCTCTCTCTCGCACTGAATCCTCTCTCTCGCACTGAATCTCTCTCTCTCGCACTGAATCCTCTCTCTCGCACTGAATCTCTCTCTTGCACTGAATCTCTCTCTCACACTGATTCTGTCTCTCGCACTGAATCTCTCTCTCGCACTGAATCACTATCTCTCGCTCTGAATCTCTCCTCGCACTGAGTCTCTCTCTCGCACTGAATCTCTCCCTCGCTCTGATTCTCTCTCTCGCACTGAGTCTCTCTCTCGCACTGAATCTCTCTCTCTCGCACTGAATCTCTCTCTCGCACTGAATCTCTCTCTCTCGCACTGAATCTCTCTCTCTCGGACTGAATCCTCTCTCTCGCACTGAATCTCTCTCGCACTGAATCTCTCTCTCACACTGAATCTGTCTCTCGCACTGAATCTCTCCCTCGCACTGAATCTCTCTCTCTCGCACTGATTCTCTCTCTTGCTCTGAATCTCTCTCTCGCACTGAATGTCTCTCTCACAGTGAATCTCTGTCTCTCGCACTGAATCTCTCTCTCGCACTGAGTCTCTCTCTCTCGCACTGAATCCCTCTCTCTCGCACTGAATCTCTGTCTCGCACTGAATCTCTCTCTTGCACTGAATCTCTCTCTCACACTGATTCTGTCTCTCGCACTGAATCTCTCTCTCGCACTGAATCACTATCTCTCGCTCTGAATCTCTCCTCGCACTGAGTCTCTCTCTCGCACTGAATCACTCTCTCGCACTGAACCTCTCTCTCGCCCTGATTCTCACTCTCTCACACTGAATCTCTCTCTCGCACTGATTCTCTCTATCGCACTGATTCTCTCTCTCTCACACTGAGTCTCTCTCTCGCACTGAGTCTCTCTTTCGCTCTGAATCTCTCTCTCTCGCACTGAATCTCTCTCTCGCGCTGAATCTCTCTCTTCCACTGCGTTTCTCTCTCGCTCTGTATCTCTCTCGCTCGCACTGAATCCTCTCTCTCGCACTGAATCTCAATCTCGCACTGAATCACTCCCTCGCACTGAATCTCTCTCTCACACTGAATCTCTCTCTCTCGCACTGAATATCTCTCTCGCACTGAATCCCTCTCTCTCGCACTGAATCTCTCTCTCGCACTGAATCCTCTCTCGAGCACTGAATCTCAATCTCGCACTGAATCTCTCCCTAGCACTGAATCTCTCTCTCACACTGAATCGCTCTCTCTCGCACTGAATCTCTCTCTCTCGCACTGAATCCTCTCTCTCGCACTGAATTTCTCTCTTGCACTGAATCTCTCTCTCACACTGAATCTCTCTCTCTGGCACTGAATCTCACTTTCTCGCACTGAATCTCTCTCTCGCACTCAATCTCTCTCACTCGCACTGAATCACACTCTCGCACTGATTCTCTCGCTCGCACTGAATCTCTCTCTCGCACTGAATCTCTCTCTCTCGCACTGAACCTCTCTCTTGCACTGAGTCTCTCTCTCGCACTGAATCTCTCTCTCGCTCTGAATCTCTCCATCGCACTGAATCTCTCTCTCTCGCACTGAATCTCTCTCATTCGCACTGAATCTCTCTCTCGCACTGAATCTCTCTCTCGCACTGAATCTCTCTCTCTCGCACTGAATGTCTCTCTCACAGTGAATCTCTCTCTCTCGCACTGAATCTCTCTCTCGCACTGAGTCTCTCTCTCTCGCACTGAATCCCTCTCTCTCGGACTGAATCCTATCTCTCGCACTGAATCTCTCCCTCGCACTGAATCTCTCTCTCACACTGAATCTGTCTCTCGCACTGAATCTCTCTCTCGCACTGAATCTCTCTCTCTCACACTGAATCTCTCTCTCGCACTGAGTCTCTCTCTCGCACTGATTCTCTCTCTCGCTCTGAATCTCACTCTCGCACTTAATCTCTCTCTCACAGTGAATCTCTCTCTCTCGCACTGAATCTCTCTCTCACACTGAGTCTCTCTCTCTCGCACTGAATCCCTCTCTCTCGCACTGAATCTCTCTCTCGCACTGAGTCTCACTCTCTCGCACTGAATCTCTCTCTCGCACTGAATCTCTCTCTCTCGCACTGAATCTCTCTCTCGCACTGAATTTCTCTCTCTCGCACTGAATCTCTCTCTCGCACTGAATCTCTCTCTCTCGCACTGAATCTCTCTCTCTCGCACTGAATCCCTCTCTCTCGGACTGAATCCTATCTCTCGCACTGAATCTCTCCCTCGCACTGAATCTCTCTCTCACACTGAATCTGTCTCTCGCACTGAATCTCTCTCTCGCACTGAATCTCTCTCTCTCACACTGAATCTCTCTCTCGCACTGAGTCTCTCTCTCGCACTGATTCTCTCTCTCGCTCTGAATCTCACTCTCGCACTTAATCTCTCTCTCACAGTGAATCTCTCTCTCTCGCACTGAATCTCTCTCTCACACTGAGTCTCTCTCTCTCGCACTGAATCCCTCTCTCTCGCACTGAATCTCTCTCTCGCACTGAGTCTCACTCTCTCGCACTGAATCTCTCTCTCTCACACTGAATCTCTCTCTCGCACTGAATCTCTCTCTCTCGCACTGAATCTCTCTCTCTCGGACTGAATCCTCTCTCTCGCACTGAATCTCTCTCGCACTGAATCTCTCTCTCACACTGAATCTCTCTCTCGCACTGAATCTCTCCCTCGCTCTGATTCTCTCTCTCGCACTGAGTCTCTCTCTCGCACTGAATCTCTCTCTCGGACTGAATCCTCTCTCTCGCACTGAATCTCTCTCTCGCACTGAATCTCTCTCTCGCACTGAATCTCTCTCTCTCGCACTGAATCTCTCAGTCGCACTGAATCTCTCTCTCTCACACTGAATCTCTCTCTCGCACTGAATCCTCTCTCTCGCACTGAATCTCTCTCTCTCGCACTGAATCCTCTCTCTCGCACTGAATCTCTCTCTTGCACTGAATCTCTCTCTCACACTGATTCTGTCTCTCGCACTGAATCTCTCTCTCGCACTGAATCACTATCTCTCGCTCTGAATCTCTCCTCGCACTGAGTCTCTCTCTCGCACTGAATCTCTCCCTCGCTCTGATTCTCTCTCTCGCACTGAGTCTCTCTCTCGCACTGAATCTCTCTCTCTCGCACTGAATCTCTCTCTCGCACTGAATCTCTCTCTCTCGCACTGAATCTCTCTCTCTCGGACTGAATCCTCTCTCTCGCACTGAATCTCTCTCGCACTGAATCTCTCTCTCACACTGAATCTGTCTCTCGCACTGAATCTCTCCCTCGCACTGAATCTCTCTCTCTCGCACTGATTCTCTCTCTTGCTCTGAATCTCTCTCTCGCACTGAATGTCTCTCTCACAGTGAATCTCTGTCTCTCGCACTGAATCTCTCTCTCGCACTGAGTCTCTCTCTCTCGCACTGAATCCCTCTCTCTCGCACTGAATCTCTGTCTCGCACTGAATCTCTCTCTTGCACTGAATCTCTCTCTCACACTGATTCTGTCTCTCGCACTGAATCTCTCTCTCGCACTGAATCACTATCTCTCGCTCTGAATCTCTCCTCGCACTGAGTCTCTCTCTCGCACTGAATCACTCTCTCGCACTGAACCTCTCTCTCGCCCTGATTCTCACTCTCTCACACTGAATCTCTCTCTCGCACTGATTCTCTCTATCGCACTGATTCTCTCTCTCTCACACTGAGTCTCTCTCTCGCACTGAGTCTCTCTTTCGCTCTGAATCTCTCTCTCTCGCACTGAATCTCTCTCTCGCGCTGAATCTCTCTCTTCCACTGCGTTTCTCTCTCGCTCTGAATCTCTCTCGCTCGCACTGAATCCTCTCTCTCGCACTGAATCTCAATCTCGCACTGAATCACTCCCTCGCACTGAATCTCTCTCTCACACTGAATCTCTCTCTCTCGCACTGAATATCTCTCTCGCACTGAATCCCTCTCTCTCGCACTGAATCTCTCTCTCGCACTGAATCCTCTCTCGAGCACTGAATCTCAATCTCGCACTGAATCTCTCCCTAGCACTGAATCTCTCTCTCACACTGAATCGCTCTCTCTCGCACTGAATCTCTCTCTCTCGCACTGAATCCTCTCTCTCGCACTGAATTTCTCTCTTGCACTGAATCTCTCTCTCACACTGAATCTCTCTCTCTGGCACTGAATCTCACTTTCTCGCACTGAATCTCTCTCTCGCACTCAATCTCTCTCACTCGCACTGAATCACACTCTCGCACTGATTCTCTCGCTCGCACTGAATCTCTCTCTCGCACTGAATCTCTCTCTCTCGCACTGAACCTCTCTCTTGCACTGAGTCTCTCTCTCGCACTGAATCTCTCTCTCGCTCTGAATCTCTCCATCGCACTGAATCTCTCTCTCTCGCACTGAATCTCTCTCATTCGCACTGAATCTCTCTCTCGCACTGAATCTCTCTCTCGCACTGAATCTCTCTCTCTCGCACTGAATGTCTCTCTCACAGTGAATCTCTCTCTCTCGCACTGAATCTCTCTCTCGCACTGAGTCTCTCTCTCTCGCACTGAATCCCTCTCTCTCGGACTGAATCCTATCTCTCGCACTGAATCTCTCCCTCGCACTGAATCTCTCTCTCACACTGAATCTGTCTCTCGCACTGAATCTCTCTCTCGCACTGAATCTCTCTCTCTCACACTGAATCTCTCTCTCGCACTGAGTCTCTCTCTCGCACTGATTCTCTCTCTCGCTCTGAATCTCACTCTCGCACTTAATCTCTCTCTCACAGTGAATCTCTCTCTCTCGCACTGAATCTCTCTCTCACACTGAGTCTCTCTCTCTCGCACTGAATCCCTCTCTCTCGCACTGAATCTCTCTCTCGCACTGAGTCTCACTCTCTCGCACTGAATCTCTCTCTCGCACTGAATCTCTCTCTCTCGCACTGAATCTCTCTCTCGCACTGAATTTCTCTCTCTCGCACTGAATCTCTCTCTCGCACTGAATCTCTCTCTCTCGCACTGAATCTCTCTATCTCGCACTGAATCTCTCTCTCGCACTGAATCTCTCTCTCTCGCACTGAATCTCTCTCTCGCACTGAATCTCTCTGTCGCACTGAATCTCTCTCTCTCACACTGAATCTCTCTCTCGCACTGAATCTCTCTCTCTCGCACTGAATCTCTCTCTCTCGGACTGAATCCTCTCTCTCGCACTGAATCTCTCTCTCTCGCACTGAATCTCTCTCTCGCACTGAATCTCTCTCTCTTGCACTGAATCTCTCCCTCGCTCTGAATCTCTCTCTCGCACTGAGTCTCTCTCTCGCACTGAATCTCTCTCTCGGACTGAATCCTCTCTCTCGCACTGAATATCTCTCTCGCACTGAATCTCTCTCTCGCACTGAATCTCTCTCTCTCGCACTGAATCTCTCAGTCGCACTGAATCTCTCTCTCTCACACTGAATCTCTCTCTCGCACTGAATCCTCTCTCTCGCACTGAATCTCTCTCTCTCGCACTGAATCCTCTCTCTCGCACTGAATCTCTCTCTTGCACTGAATCTCTCTCTCACACTGATTCTGTCTCTCGCACTGAATCTCTCTCTCGCACTGAATCACTATCTCTCGCTCTGAATCTCTCCTCGCACTGAGTCTCTCTCTTGCACTGAATCTCTCCCTCGCTCTGATTCTCTCTCTCGCACTGAGTCTCTCTCTCGCACTGAATCTCTCTCTCTCGCACTGAATCTCTCTCTCGCACTGAATCTCTCTCTCTCGCACTGAATCTCTCTCTCTCGGACTGAATCCTCTCTCTCGCACTGAATCTCTCTCGCACTGAATCTCTCTCTCACACTGAATCTGTCTCTCGCACTGAATCTCTCCCTCGCACTGAATCTCTCTCTCTCGCACTGATTCTCTCTCTTGCTCTGAATCTCTCTCTCGCACTGAATGTCTCTCTCACAGTGAATCTCTGTCTCTCGCACTGAATCTCTCACTCGCACTGAGTCTCTCTCTCTCGCACTGAATCCCTCTCTCTCGCACTGAATCTCTGTCTCGCACTGAATCCTCTCTCTCGCACTGAATCTCTCTTGCACTGCATCTCTCTCTCGCACTGAATCTCTCTCTCTCGCACTGAATCTCTCTCTCCCACTGAATCATTCTCTCTCGCACTGAATCTCTCTCTCTCGGACTGAATCCTGTCTCTCGCACTGAATCTCTCTCTCGCACTGAATCTCTCTCTCACACTGAATCTGTCTCTCGCACTGAATCTCTCTCTCGCACTGAATCTCTCTCTCGCGCACTGAATCTCTCTCTCGCACTGAGTCTCTCTCTCGCACTGATTCTCTCTCTCGCTCTGAATCTCACTCTCGCACTGAATCTCTCTCTCACAGTGAATCTCTCTCTCTCGCACTGAATCTCTCTCTCACACTGAGTCTCTCTCTCTCGCACTGAATCCCTCTCTCTCGCACTGAATCTCTCTCTCGCACTGAGTCTCACTCTCTCGCACTGAATCTCTCTCTCGCACTGAATCTCTCTCTCTCGCACTGAATCTCTCTCTCGCACTGAATCTCTCTGTCGCACTGAATCTCTCTCTCTCACACTGAATCTCTCTCCGCACTGAATCTCTCTCTCTCGCACTGAATCTCTCTCTCTCGGACTGAATCCTCTCTCTCGCACTGAATCTCTCTCGCACTGAATCTCTCTCTCACACTGAATCTCTCTCTCGCACTGAATCTCTCCCTCGCTCTGATTCTCTCTCTCGCACTGAGTCTCTCTCTCGCACTGAATCTCTCTCTCGGACTGAATCCTCTCTCTCGCACTGAATCTCTCTCTCGCACTGAATCTCTCTCTCTCGCACTGAATCTCTCAGTCGCACTGAATCTCTCTCTCTCACACTGAATCTCTCTCTCGCACTGAATCCTCTCTCTCGCACTGAATCTCTCTCTCGCGCACTGAATCCTCTCTCTCGCACTGAATCTCTCTCTTGCACTGAATCTCTCTCTCACACTGATTCTGTCTCTCGCACTGAATCTCTCTCTCGCACTGAATCACTATCTCTCGCTCTGAATCTCTCCTCGCACTGAGTCTCTCTCTCGCACTGAATCTCTCCCTCGCTCTGATTCTCTCTCTCGCACTGAGTCTCTCTCTCGCACTGAATCTCTCTCTCTCGCACTGAATCTCTCTCTCGCACTGAATCTCTCTCTCTCGCACTGAATCTCTCTCTCTCGGACTGAATCCTCTCTCGCACTGAATCTCTCTCGCACTGAATCTCTCTCTCACACTGAATCTGTCTCTCGCACTGAATCTCTCCCTCGCACTGAATCTCTCTCTCTCGCACTGATTCTCTCTCTTGCTCTGAATCTCTCTCTCGCACTGAATGTCTCTCTCACAGTGAATCTCTGTCTCTCGCACTGAATCTCTCTCTCGCACTGAGTCTCTCTCTCTCGCACTGAATCCCTCTCTCTCGCACTGAATCTCTGTCTCGCACTGAATCTCTCTCTCGCACTGAGTCTCTCTCGCACTGAATCTCTCTCTCGCACTGAATCTCTCTCTCTCGCACTGAATCACTCTCTCGCACTGAACCTCTCTCTCGCCCTGATTCTCACTCTCTCACACTGAATCTCTCTCTCGCACTGATTCTCTCTATCGCACTGATTCTCTCTCTCTCACACTGAGTCTCTCTCTCGCACTGAGTCTCTCTCTCGCTCTGAATCTCTCTCTCGCGCTGAATCTCTCTCTTCCACTGCGTTTCTCTCTCGCTCTGAATCTCTCACGCTCGCACTGAATCCTCTCTCTCGCACTGAATCTCAATCTCGCACTGAATCACTCCCTCGCACTGAATCTCTCTCTCACACTGAATCTCTCTCTCTCGCACTGAATATCTCTCTCGCACTGAATCTCTCTCTCTCGCACTGAATCTCTCTCTCGCACTGAATCCTCTCTCGAGCACTGAATCTCAATCTCGCACTGAATCTCTCCCTAGCACTGAATCTCTCTCTCACACTGAATCACTCTCTCTCGCACTGAATCTCTCTCTCTCGCACTGAATCCTCTCTCTCGCACTGAATTTCTCTCTTGCACTGAATCTCTCTCACACACTGAATCTCTCTCTCTGGCACTGAATCTCACTTTCTCGCACTGAATCTCTCTCTCGCACTCAATCTCTCTCACTCGCACTGAATCACACTCTCGCACTGATTCTCTCGCTCGCACTGAATCTCTCTCTCGCACTGAATCTCTCTCTCTCGCACTGAATCTCTCTCTTGCACTGAGTCTCTCTCTCGCACTGAATCTCTCTCTCGCTCTGAATCTCTCCGTCGCACTGAATCTCTCTCTCTCGCACTGAATCTCTCTCATTCGCACTGAATCTCTCTCTCGCACTGAATCTCTCTCTCGCACTGAATCTCTCTCTCTCGCACTGAATGTCTCTCTCACAGTGAATCTCTCTCTCTCGCACTGAATCTCTCTCTCGCACTGAGTCTCTCTCTCTCGCACTGAATCCCTCTCTCTCGGACTGAATCCTATCTCTCGCACTGAATCTCTCCCTCGCACTGAATCTCTCTCTCACACTGAATCTGTCTCTCGCACTGAATCTCTCTCTCGCACTGAATCTCTCTCTCTCACACTGAATCTCTCTCTCGCACTGAGTCTCTCTCTCGCACTGATTCTCTCTCTCGCTCTGAATCTCACTCTCGCACTGAATCTCTCTCTCACAGTGAATCACTCTCTCTCGCACTGAATCTCTCTCTCACACTGAGTCTCTCTCTCTCGCACTGAATCCCTCTCTCTCGCACTGAATCTCTCTCTCGCACTGAGTCTCACTCTCTAGCACTGAATCTCTCTCTCGCACTGAATCTCTCTCTCTCGCACTGAATCTCTCTCTCGCACTGAATTTCTCTCTCTCGCACTGAATCTCTCTCTCGCACTGAATCTCTCTCTCTCGCACTGAATCTCTCTCTCTCGGACTGAATCCTCTCTCTCGCACTGAATCTCTCTCTTGCACTGAATCTCTCTCTCACACTGATTCTGTCTCTCGCACTGAATCTCTCTCTCGCACTGAATCACTATCTCTCGCACTGAATCTCTCTCTCGCACTGAGTCTCTCTCTCGCACTGAATCTCTCCCTCGCTCTGGTTCTCTCTCTCGCACTGAGTCTCTCTCTCGCACTGAATCTCTCTCTCTCGCACTGAATCTCTCTCTCGCACTGAATCTCTCTCTCTCGCACTGAATCTCTCTCTCTCAGACTGAATCCTCTCTCTCGCACTGAATCTCTCTCGCACTGAATCTCTCTCTCACACTGAATCTGTCTCTCGCACTGAATCTCTCCCTCGCACTGAATCTCTCTCTCACACTGAATCTGTCTCTCGCACTGAATCTCTCCCTCGCACTGAATCTCTCTCTCGTACTGAGTCTCTCTCTCTCGCACTGAATCCATCTCTCTCGCACTGAATCTCTGTCTCGCACTGAATCTCTCTCTCGCACTGAGTCTCTCTCGCACTGAATCTCTCTCTCGCACTGAATCTCTCTCTCTCGCACTGAATCTCTCTCTCGCACTGAATCTCTCTCTCTCGCACTGAATCTCTCTCTCTCGGACTGAATCCTCTCTCTCGCACTGAATCTCTCTCTTGCACTGAATCTCTCTCTCACACTGATTCTGTCTCTCGCACTGAATCTCTCTCTCGCACTGAATCACTATCTCTCGCACTGAATCTCTCTCTCGCACTGAGTCTCTCTCTCGCACTGAATCTCTCCCTCGCTCTGATTCTCTCTCTCGCACTGAGTCTCTCTCTCGCACTGAATCTCTCTCTCTCGCACTGAATCTCTCTCTCGCACTGAATCTCTCTCTCTCGCACTGAATCTCTCTCTCTCAGACTGAATCCTCTCTCTCGCACTGAATCTCTCTCGCACTGAATCTCTCTCTCACACTGAATCTGTCTCTCGCACTGAATCTCTCCCTCGCACTGAATCGCTCTCTCTCGCACTGATTCTCTCTCTCGCTCTGAATCTCTCTCTCGCACTGAATGTCTCTCTCACAGTGAATCTCTCTCTCTCGCACTGAATCTCTCTCTCGTACTGACTCTCCCTCTCTCGCACTGAATCCATCTCTCTCGCACTGAATCTCTGTCTCGCACTGAATCTCTCACTCGCACTGAGTCTCTCTCGCACTGAATCTCTCTCTCGCACTGAATCTCTCTCTCTCGCACTGAATCACTCTCTCGCACTGAACCTCTCTCTCGCCCTGATTCTCACTCTCTCACACTGAATCTCTCTCTCGCACTGATTCTCTCTATCGCACTGATTCTCTCTCTCTCACACTGAGTCTCTCTCTCGCACTGAGTCTCTCTCTCGCTCTGAATCTCTCTCTCTCGCACTGAATCTCTCTCTCGCGCTGAATCTCTCTCTTGCACTGAGTCTCTCTCTCGCACTGAATCTCTCTCTTCCACTGCGTTTCTCTCTCGCTCTGAATCTCTCTCGCTCGCACTGAATCCTCTCTCTCGCACTGAATCTCAATCTCGCACTGAATCACTCCCTCGCACTGAATCTCTCTCTCTCGCACTGAATATCTCTCTCGCACTGAATCTCTCTCTCTCGCACTGAATCTCTCTCTCGCACTGAATCCTCTCTCGAGCACTGAATCTCAATCTCGCACTGAATCTCTCCCTAGCACTGAATCTCTCTCTCACACTGAATCACTCTAACTCGCACTGAATCTCTCTCTCTCGCACTGAATCCTCTCTCTCGCACTGATTCTCTCTCTCGCTCTGAATCTCACTCTCGCACTGAATCTCTCTCTCACTGTGAATCTCTCTCTCTCGCACTGAATCTCTCTCTCGCACTGAGTCTCTCTCTCTCGCACTGAATCCCTCTCTCTCGCACTGAATCTCTCTCTCGCACTGAGTCTCACTCTCTCGCACTGAATCTCTCTCTCGCACTGAATCTCTCTCTCTCGCACTGAATCTCTCTCTCGCACTGAATCTCTCTCTCTCGCACTGAATCTCTCTCTCGCACTGAATCTCTCTCTCTCGCACTGAATCTCTCTCTCGCACTGAATCTCTCTCTCACACTGAATCTGTCTCGCGCACTGAATCTCTTTCTCGCACTGAGTCTCTCTCTCGCACTGATTCTCTCTCTCGCTCTGAATCTCACTCTCGCACTGAATCCCTCTCTCACAGTGAATCTCTCTCTCTCGCACTGAATCTCTCTCTCACACTGAGTCTCTCTCTCTCGCACTGAATCCCTCTCTCTCGCACTGAATCTCTCTCTCGCACTGAGTCTCACTCTCTCGCACTGAATCTCTCTCTCGCACTGAATCTCTCTCTCTCGCACTGAATCTCTCTCTCGCACTGAATCTCTCTCTCTCGCACTGAATCTCTCTCTCGCACTGAATCTCTCTCTCTCGCACTGAATCTCTCTCTCGGACTGAATCCTCTCTCTCGCACTGAATCTCTCTCTCGCACTGAATCTCTCTCTAACACTGAATCTCTCTCTCTCGCACTGAATCTCTCTGTCGCATGAATCTCTCTCTCTCACACTGAATCTCTCTCGTGCACTGAATCCTCTCTCTCGCACTGAATCTCTCTCTCTCGCACTGAATCCTCTCTCTCGCACTGAATCTCTCTCTTGCATTGAATCTCTCTCTCGCACTGAATCTCTCTCTCGCAAAATATCTCTCTTTCTCGCACTGAATCTCTCTCTCGCACTGAATCTCTCTTTCTCGCACTGAATCTCTCTCTCGCACTCAATCTCTCTCTCGCACTGAATCTCTCTCTCGCACCGATTCTGTCTCTCGCACTGAATCTCTCTCTCACACTGAATCTCTCTCACTCGCACTGAATATCTCTCTCGCACTGAATCTCTCTCTCTCGCACTGAATCTCTCTCTCGCACTGAATCCTCTCTCGAGCACTGGATCTCAATCTCGCACTCAATCTCTCCCTAGCACTGAATCTCTCTCTCACACTGAATCACTCTCTCTCGCACTGAATCTCTCTCTCTCGCACTGAATCCTCTCTCTCGCAATGAATTTCTCTCTTGCACTGAATCTCTCTCTCACACTGAATCTCTCTCTCTGGCACTGAATCTCACTTTCTCGCACTGAATCTCTCTCTCGCACTCAATCTCTCTCACTCGCACTGAATCTCACTCTCGCACTGATTCTCTCTCTCGCACTGAGTCTCTCTCTCCCACTGAATCACTCTCTCTCGCACTGAATCTCTCTCTCTCGCACTGAATCCTCTCTCTCGCACTGAATCTCTCTTGCACTGCATCTCTCGCTCGCACTGAATCTCTCTCTCTCGCACTGAATCTCTCTCTCCCACTGAATCATTCTCTCTCGCACTGAATCTCTCTCTCTCGGACTGATTCCTGTCTCTCGCACTGAATCTCTCTCTCACACTGAATCTCTCTCTCACACTGAATCTGTCTCTCGCACTGAATCTCTCTCTCGCACTGAATCTCTCTCTCGCGCACTGAATCTCTCTCTCGCACTGAGTCGCTCTCTCGCACTGATTCTCTCTCTCGCTCTGAATCTCACTCTCGCACTGAATCTCTCTCTCACAGTGAATCTCTCTCTCTCGCACTGAATCTCTCTCTCACACTGAGTCTCACTCTCTCGCACTGAATCTCTCTCTCGCACTGAATCTCTCTCTCTCGCACTGAATCTCTCTCTCGCACTGAGTCTCACTCTCTCGCACTGAATCTCTCTCTCGCACTGAATCTCTCTCTCTCGCACTGAATCTCTCTCTCGCACTGAATCTCTCTGTCGCACTGAATCTCTCTCTCTCGCACTGAATCTCTCTCTCTCGCACTGAATCTCTCTCTCGCACTGAATCCTCTCTCGAGCACTGAATCTCAATCTCGCACTGAATCTCTCCCTAGCACTGAATCTCTCTCTCACACTGAATCACTCTCTCTCGCACTGAATCTCTCTCTCTCGCACTGAATCCTCTCTCTCGCAATGAATTTCTCTCTTGCACTGAATCTCTCTCTCACACTGAATCTCTCTCTCTGGCACTGAATCTCACTTTCTCGCACTGAATCTCTCTCTCGCACTCAATCTCTCTCACTCACACTGAATCTCACTCTCGCACTGATTCTCTCTCTCGCACTGAATCTCTCTCTCGCACTGAATCACTCTCTCTCGCACTGAATCTCTCTCTCTCGCACTGAATCCTCTCTCTCGCACTGAATCTCTCTTGCACTGCATCTCTCGCTCGCACTGAATCTCTCTCTCTCGCACTGAATCTCTCTCTCCCACTGAATCATTCTCTCTCGCACTGAATCTCTCTCTCTCGGACTGATTCCTGTCTCTCGCACTGAATCTCTCTCTCACACTGAATCTCTCTCTCACACTGAATCTGTCTCTCGCACTGAATCTCTCTCTCGCACTGAATCTCTCTCTCGCGCACTGAATCTCTCTCTCGCACTGAGTCGCTCTCTCGCACTGATTCTCTCTCTCGCTCTGAATCTCACTCTCGCACTGAATCTCTCTCTCACAGTGAATCTCTCTCTCTCGCACTGAATCTCTCTCTCACACTGAGTCTCTCGCTCTCGCACTGAATCCCTCTCTCTCGCACTGAATCTCTCTCTCGCACTGAGTCTCACTCTCTCGCACTGAATCTCTCTCTCGCACTGAATCTCTCTCTCTCGCACTGAATCTCTCTCTCGCACTGAATCTCTCTGTCGCACTGAATCTCTCTCTCTCACACTGAATCTCTCTCTCGCACTGAATCTCTCTCTCTCGCACTGAATCTCTCTCTCTCGGACTGAATCCTCTCTCTCGCACTGAATCTCTCTCGCACTGAATCTCTCTCTCACACTGAATCTCTCTCTCGCACTGAATCTCTCCCTCGCTCTGATTCTCTCTCTCGCACTGAGTCTCTCTCTCGCACTGAATCTCTCTCTCGGACTGAATCCTCTCTCTCGCACTGAATCTCTCTCTCGCACTGAATCTCTCTCTCTCGCACTGAATCTCTCAGTCGCACTGAATCTCTCTCTCTCCAACTGAATCTCTCTCTCGCACTGAATCCTCTCTCTCGCACTGAATCTCTCTCTCTCGCACTGAATCCTCTCTCTCGCACTGAATCTCTCTCTTGCACTGAATCTCTCTCTCACACTGATTCTGTCTCTCGCACTGAATCTCTCTCTCGCACTGAATCACTATCTCTCGCTCTGAATCTCTCCTCGCACTGAGTCTCTCTCTCGCACTGAATCTCTCCCTCGCTCTGATTCTCTCTCTCGCACTGAGTCTCTCTCTCGCACTGAATCTCTCTCTCTCGCACTGAATCTCTCTCTCGCACTGAATCTCTCTCTCTCGCACTGAATCTCTCTCTCTCGCACTGAATCACTCTCTCGCACTGAACCTCTCTCTCGCCCTGATTCTCACTCTCTCACACTGAATCACTCTCTCGCACTGATTCTCTCTATCGCACTGATTCTCTCTCTCTCACACTGAGTCTCTCTCTCGCACTGAGTCTCTCTCTCGCTCTGAATCTCTCTCTCGCACTGAATCTCTCTCTCGCGCTGAATCTCTCTCTTGCACTGAGTCTCTCTCTCGCACTGAATCTCTCTCTTCCACTGCGTTTCTCTCTCGCTCTGAATCTCTCTCGCTCGCACTGAATCACTCCCTCGCACTGAATCTCTCTCTCACACTGAATCTCTCTCTCTCGCACTGAATATCTCTCTCGCACTGAATCTCTCTCTCTCTCGCACTGAATCTCTCTCTTGCACTGAATCCTCTCTCGAGCACTGAATCTCAATCTCGCACTGAATCTCTCCCTAGCACTGAATCTCTCTCTCACACTGAATCACTCTCTCTCGCACTGAATCTCTCTCTCTCGCACTGAATCCTCTCTCTCGCAATGAATTTCTCTCTTGCACTGAATCTCTCTCTCACACTGAATCTCTCTCTCTGGCACTGAATCTCACTTTCTCGCACTGAATCTCTCTCTCGCACTCAATCTCTCTCACACGCACTGAATCTCACTCTCGCACTGATTCTCTCTCTCGCACTGAATCTCTCTCTCGCACTGAATCACTCTCTCTCGCACTGAATCTCTCTCTCTCGCACTGAATCCTCTCTCTCGCACTGAATCTCTCTTGCACTGCATCTCTCTCTCGCACTGAATCTCTCTCTCTCGCACTGAATCTCTCTCTCCCACTGAATCATTCTCTCTCGCACTGAATCTCTCTCTCTCGGACTGAATCCTGTCTCTCGCACTGAATCTCTCTCTCGCACTGAATCTCTCTCTCACACTGAATCTGTCTCTCGCACTGAATCTCTCTCTCGCACTGAATCTCTCTCTCGCGCACTGAATCTCTCTCTCGCACTGAGTCGTTCTCTCGCACTGATTCTCTCTCTCGCTCTGAATCTCACTCTCGCACTGAATCTCTCTCTCACAGTGAATCTCTCTCTCTCGCACTGAATCTCTCTCTCACACTGAGTCTCTCTCTCTCGCACTGAATCCCTCTCTCTCTCACTGAATCTCTCTCTCGAACTGAGTCTCACTCTCTCGCACTGAATCTCTCTCTCGCACTGAATCTCTCTCTCTCGCACTGAATCTCTCTCTCGCACTGAATCTCTCTGTCGCACTGAATGTCTCTCTCTCACACTGAATCTCTCTCTCGCACTGAATCTCTCTCTCTCGCACTGAATCTCTCTCTCTCGGACTGAATCCTCTCTCTCGCACTGAATCTCTCTCGCACTGAATCTCTCTCTCACACTGAATCTCTCTCTCGCACTGAATCTCTCCCTCGCTCTGATTCTCTCTCTCGCACTGAGTCTCTCTCTCGCACTGAATCTCTCTCTCGGACTGAATCCTCTCTCTCGCACTGAATCTCTCTCTCGCACTGAATCTCTCTCTCGCACTGAATCTCTCTCTCTCGCACTGAATCTCTCAGTCGCACTGAAACTCTCTCTCTCACACTGAATCTCTCTCTCGCACTGAATCCTCTCTCTCGCACTGAATCTCTCTCTCTCGCACTGAATCCTCTCTCTCGCACTGAATCTCTCTCTTGCACTGAATCTCTCTCTCACACTGATTCTGTCTCTCGCACTGAATCTCTCTCTCGCACTGAATCACTATCTCTCGCTCTGAATCTCTCCTCGCACTGAGTCTCTCTCTCGCACTGAATCTCTCCCTCGCTCTGATTCTCTCTCTCGCACTGAGTCTCTCTCTCGCACTGAATCTCTCTCTCTCGCACTGAATCTCTCTCTCGCACTGAATCTCTCTCTCTCGCACTGAATCTCTCTCTCTCGGACTGAATCCTCTCTCTCGCACTGAATCTCTCTCGCACTGAATCTCTCTCTCACACTGAATCTGTCTCTCGCACTGAATCTCTCCCTCGCACTGAATCTCTCTCTCTCACACTGATTCTCTCTCTTGCTCTGAATCTCTCTCTCGCACTGAATGTCTCTCTCACAGTGAATCTCTGTCTCTCGCACTGAATCTCTCTCTCGCACTGAGTCTCTCTCTCTCGCACTGAATCCCTCTCTCTCGCACTGAATCTCTGTCTCGCACTGAATCTCTCTCTCGCACTGAGTCTCTCTCGCACTGAATCTCTCTCTCGCACTGAATCTCTCTCTCTCGCACTGAATCACTCTCTCGCACTGAACCTCTCTCTCGCCCTGATTTTCACTCTCTCACACTGAATCTCTCTCTCGCACTGATTCTCTCTATCGCACTGATTCTCTCTCTCTCACACTGAGTCTCTCTCTCGCACTGAGTCTCTCTCTCGCTCTGAATCTCTCTCTCTCGCACTGAATCTCTCTCTCGCGCTGAATCTCTCTCTTCCACTGCGTTTCTCTCTCGCTCTGAATCTCTCTCGCTCGCACTGAATCCTCTCTCTCGCACTGAATCTCAATCTCGCACTGAATCACTCCCTCGCACTGAATCTCTCTCTCACACTGAATCTCTCTCTCTCGCACTGAATATCACTCTCGCACTGAATCTCTCTCTCTCGCACTGAATCTCTCTCTCGCACTGAATCCTCTCTCGAGCACTGAATCTCAATCTCGCACTGAATCTCTCCCTAGCACTGAATCTCTCTCTCACACTGAATCACTCTCTCTCGCACTGAATCTCTCTCTCTCGCACTGAATCCTCTCTCTCGCACTGAATTTCTCTCTTGCACTGAATCTCTCTCTCACACTGAATCTCTCTCTCTGGCACTGAATCTCACTTTCTCGCACTGATTCTATCTCTCGCACTCAATCTCTATCACTCGCACTGAATCACACTCTCGCACTGATTCTCTCGCTCGCACTGAATGTCTCTCTCGCACTGAATCTCTCTCTCTCGCACTGAATCTCTCTCTTGCACTGAGTCTCTCTCTCGCACTGAATCTCTCTCTCGCTCTGAATCTCTCCGTCGCACTGAATCTCTCTCTCTCGCACTGAATCTCTCTCATTCGCACTGAATCTCTCTCTCGCACTGAATCTCTCTCTCGCACTGAATCTCTCTCTCTCGCACTGAATGTCTCTCTCACAGTGAATCTCTCTCTCTCGCACTGAATCTCTCTCTCGCACTGAGTCTCTCTCTCTCGCACTGAATCCCTCTCTCTCGGACTGAATCC
Organism: Heterodontus francisci; assembly: GCF_036365525.1. Classification (NCBI taxonomy): domain Eukaryota; kingdom Metazoa; phylum Chordata; class Chondrichthyes; order Heterodontiformes; family Heterodontidae; genus Heterodontus; species Heterodontus francisci. Next base: position 191,575 of record NW_027140989.1, on the reverse strand, counting down.
TATCTCTCGCACTGAATCTCTCCCTCGCACTGAATCTCTCTCTCACACTGAATCTGTCTCTCGCTCTGAATCTCTCTCTCGCACTGAATCTCTCTCTCTCACACTGAATCTCTCTCTCGCACTGAGTCTCTCTCTCGCACTGATTCTCTCTCTCGCTCTGAATCTCACTCTCGCACTGAATCTCTCTCTCACAGTGAATCTCTCACTCTCGCACTGAATCTCTCTCTCACACTGAGTCTCTCTCTCTCGCACTGAATCCCTCTCTCTCGCACTGAATCTCTCTCTCGCACTGAGTCTCACTCTCTCGCACTGAATCTCTCTCTCGCACTGAATCTCTCTCTCTCGCACTGAATCTCTCTCTCGCACTGAATTTCTCTCTCTCGCACTGAATCTCTCTCTCGCACTGAATCTCTCTCTCTCGCACTGAATCTCTCTCTCTCGGACTGAATCCTCTCTCTCGCACTGAATCTCTCTCTTGCACTGAATCTCTCTCTCACACTGATTCTGTCTCTCGCACTGAATCTCTCTCTCGCACTGAATCACTATCTCTCGCACTGAATCTCTCTCTCGCACTGAGTCTCTCTCTCGCACTGAATCTCTCCCTCGCTCTGGTTCTCTCTCTCGCACTGAGTCTCTCTCTCGCACTGAATCTCTCTCTCTCGCACTGAATCTCTCTCTCGCACTGAATCTCTCTCTCTCGCACTGAATCTCTCTCTCTCGGACTGAATCCTCTCTCTCGCACTGAATCTCTCTCGCACTGAATCTCTCTCTCACACTGAATCTGTCTCTCGCACTGAATCTCTCCCTCGCACTGAATCTCTCTCTCACACTGAATCTGTCTCTCGCACTGAATCTCTCCCTCGCACTGAATCGCTCTCTCTCGCACTGAATCTCTCTCTCGTACTGAGTCTCTCTCTCTCGCACTGAATCCATCTCTCTCGCACTGAATCTCTGTCTCGCACTGAATCTCTCTCTCGCACTGAGTCTCTCTCGCACTGAATCTCTCTCTCGCACTGAATCTCTCTTTCTCGCACTGAATCTCTCTCTCGCACTGAATCTCTCTCTCTCGCACTGAATCTCTCTCTCTCGGACTGAATCCTCTCTCTCGCACTGAATCTCTCTCTTGCACTGAATCTCTCTCTCACACTGATTCTGTCTCTCGCACTGAATCTCTCTCTCGCACTGAATCACTATCTCTCGCACTGAATCTCTCTCTCGCACTGAGTCTCTCTCTCGCACTGAATCTCTCCCTCGCTCTGATTCTCTCTCTCGCACTGAGTCTCTCTCTCGCACTGAATCTCTCTCTCTCGCACTGAATCTCTCTCTCGCACTGAATCTCTCTCTCTCGCACTGAATCTCTCTCTCTCAGACTGAATCGTCTCTCTCGCACTGAATCTCTCTCGCACTGAATCTCTCTCTCACACTGAATCTGTCTCTCGCACTGAATCTCTCCCTCGCACTGAATCGCTCTCTCTCGCACTGATTCTCTCTCTCGCTCTGAATCTCTCTCTCGCACTGAATGTCTCTCTCACAGTGAATCTCTCTCTCTCGCACTGAATCTCTCTCTCGTACTGACTCTCCCTCTCTCGCACTGAATCCATCTCTCTCGCACTGAATCTCTGTCTCGCACTGAATCTCTCACTCGCACTGAGTCTCTCTCGCACTGAATCTCTCTCTCGCACTGAATCTCTCTCTCTCGCACTGAATCACTCTCTCGCACTGAACCTCTCTCTCGCCCTGATTCTCACTCTCTCACACTGAATCTCTCTCTCGCACTGATTCTCTCTATCGCACTGATTCTCTCTCTCTCACACTGAGTCTCTCTCTCGCACTGAGTCTCTCTCTCGCTCTGAATCTCTCTCTCTCGCACTGAATCTCTCTCTCGCGCTGAATCTCTCTCCTGCACTGAGTCTCTCTCGCACTGAATCTCTCTCTTCCACTGCGTTTCTCTCTCGCTCTGAATCTCTCTCGCTCGCACTGAATCCTCTCTCTCGCACTGAATCTCAATCTCGCACTGAATCACTCCCTCGCACTGAATCTCTCTCTCACACTGAATCTCTCTCTCTCGCACTGAATATCTCTCTCGCACTGAATCTCTCTCTCTCGCACTGAATCTCTCTCTCGCACTGAATCCTCTCTCGAGCACTGAATCTCAATCTCGCACTGAATCTCTCCCTAGCACTGAATCTCTCTCTCACACTGAATCACTCTCTCTCGCACTGAATCTCTCTCTCTCGCACTGAATCCTCTCTCTCGCAATGAATCTCTCTCTCGCGCTGAGTCTCTCTCTCGCACTGATTCTCTCTCTCGCTCTGAATCTCACTCTCGCACTGAATCTCTCTCTCACTGTGAATCTCTCTCTCTCGTACTGAATCTCTCTCTCGCACTGAGTCTCTCTCTCTCGCACTGAATCCCTCTCTCTCGCACTGAATCTCTCTCTCGCACTGAGTCTCACTCTCTCGCACTGAATCTCTCTCTCGCACTGAATCTCTCTCTCTCGCACTGAATCTCTCTCTCGCACTGAATCTCTCTCTCTCGCACTGAATCTCTCTCTCGCAATGAATCTCTCTCTCTCGCACTGAATCTCTCTGTCGCACTGAATCGCTCTCTCACACTGAATCTGTCTCGCGCACTGAATCTCTTTCTCGCGCTGAATCTCTCTCTTGCACTGAGTCTCTCTCTCGCACTGAATCTCTCTCTTCCACTGCGTTTCTCTCTCGCTCTGAATCTCTCTCGCTCGCACTGAATCACTCCCTCGCACTGAATCTCTCTCTCACACTGAATCTCTCTCTCTCGCACTGAATATCTCTCTCGCACTGAATCTCTCTCTCTCGCACTGAATCTCTCTCTCGCACTGAATCCTCTCTCGAGCACTGAATCTCAATCTCGCACTGAATCTCTCCCTAGCACTGAATCTCTCTCTCACACTGAATCACTCTCTCTCGCACTGAATCTCTCTCTCTCGCACTGAATCCTCTCTCTCGCACTGAATCTCTCTCTCTCGCACTGAATCCTCTCTCTCGCTCTGAATCTCTCTCGCTCGCACTGAATCACTCCCTCGCACTGAATCTCTCTCTCACACTGAATCTCTCTCTCTCGCACTGAATATCTCTCTCGCACTGAATCTCTCTCTCTCGCACTGAATCTCTCTCTCGCACTGAATCCTCTCTCGAGCACTGAATCTCAATCTCGCACTGAATCTCTCCCTAGCACTGAATCTCTCTCTCACACTGAATCACTCTCTCTCGCACTGAATCTCTCTCTCTCGCACTGAATCCTCTCTCTCGCACTGAATCTCTCTCTCTCACACTGAATCACTCTCTCTCGCACTGGATCTCTCTCTCTCGCACTGAATCCTCTCTCTCGCAATGAATTTCTCTCTTGCACTGAATCTCTCTCTCACACTGAATCTCTCTCTCTGGCACTGAATATCACTTTCTCGCACTGAATCTCTCTCTCGCACTCAATCTCTCTCTCTCGCACTGAATCTCACTCTCGCACTGATTCTCTCTCTCGCACTGAATCTCTCTCTCGCACTGAATCACTCTCTCTCGCACTGAATCTCTCTTTCTCGCACTGAATCCTCTCTCTCGCACTGAATCTCTCTTGCACTGCATCTCTCGCTCGCACTGAATCTCTCTCTCTCGCACTGAATCTCTCTCTCCCACTGAATCATTCTCTCTCGCACTGAATCTCTCTCTCTCGGACTGAATCCTGTCTCTCGCACTGAATCTCTCTCTCGCACTGAATCTCTCTCTCACACTGAATCTGTCTCTCGCACTGAATCTCTCTCTCGCACTGAATCTCTCTCTCGCGCACTGAATCTCTCTCTCGCACTGAGTCGCTCTCTCGCACTGATTCTCTCTCTCGCTCTGAATCTCACTCTCGCACTGAATCTCTCTCTCACAGTGAATCTCTCTCTCTCGCACTGAATCTCTCTCTCACACTGAGTCTCTCTCTCTCGCACTGAATCCCTCTCTCTCGCACTGAATCTCTCTCTCGCACTGAGTCTCACTCTCTCGCACTGAATCTCTCTCTCGCACTGAATCTCTCTCTCTCGCACTGAATCTCTCTCTCGCACTGAATCTCTCTGTCGCACTGAATCTCTCTCTCTCACACTGAATCTCTCTCTCGCACTGAATCTCTCTCTCTCGCACTGAATCTCTCTCTCTCGGACTGAATCCTCTCTCTCGCACTGAATCTCTCTCGCACTGAATCTCTCTCTCACACTGAATCTCTCTCTCGCACTGAGTCTCTCTCTCGCACTTAATCTCTCTCTCGGACTGAATCCTCTCTCTCGCACTGAATCTCTCTCTCGCACTGAATCTCTCTCTCTCGCACTGAATCTCTCAGTCGCATTGAATCTCTCTCTCTCACACTGAATCTCTCTCTCGCACTGAATCCTCTCTCTCGCACTGAATCTCTCTCTCTCGCACTGAATCCTCTCTCTCGCACTGAATCTCTCTCTTGCACTGAATCTCTCTCTCACACTGATTCTGTCTCTCGCACTGAATCTCTCTCTCGCACTGAATCACTATCTCTCGCTCTGAATCTCTCCTCGCACTGAGTCTCTCTCTCGCACTGAATCTCTCCCTCGCTCTGATTCTCTCTCTCGCACTGAGTCTCTCTCTCGCACTGAATCTCTCTCTCTCGCACTGAATCTCTCTCTCGCACTGAATCTCTCTCTCTCGCACTGAATCTCTCTCTCTCGGACTGAATCCTCTCTCTCGCACTGAATCTCTCTCGCACTGAATCTCTCTCTCACACTGAATCTGTCTCTCGCACTGAATCTCTCCCTCGCACTGAATCTCTCTCTCTCGCACTGATTCTCTCTCTCGCTCTGAATCTCTCTCTCGCACTGAATGTCTCTCTCACAGTGAATCTCTGTCTCTCGCACTGAATCTCTCTCTCGCACTGAGTCTCTCTCTCTCGCACTGAATCCCTCTCTCTCGCACTGAATCTCTGTCTCGCACTGAATCTCTCTCTCGCACTGAGTCTCTCTCGCACTGAATCTCTCTCTCGCACTGAATCTCTCTCTCTCTCACTGAATCACTCTCTCGCACTGAACCTCTCTCTCGCCCTGATTCTCACTCTCTCACACTGAATCTCTCTCTCGCACTGATTCTCTCTATCGCACTGATTCTCTCTCTCTCACACTGAGTCTCTCTCTCGCTCTGAGTCTCTCTCTCGCTCTGAATCTCTCTCTCTCGCAGTGAATCTCTCTCTCGCGCTGAATCTCTCTCTTGCACTGAGTCTCTCTCTCGCACTGAATCTCTCTCTTCCACTGCGTTTCTCTCTCGCTCTGAATCTCTCTCGCTCGCACTGAATCCTCTCTCTCGCACTGAATCTCAATCTCGCACTGAATCACTCCCTCGCACTGAATCTCTCTCTCACACTGAATCTCTCTCTCTCGCACTGAATATCTCACTCGCACTGAATCTCTCTCTCTCGCACTGAATCTCTCTCTAGCACTGAATCCTCTCTCGAGCACTGAATCTCAATCTCGCACTGAATCTCTCCCTAGCACTGAATCTCTCTCTCACACTGAATCACTCTCTCTCGCACTGAATCTCTCTCTCTCGCACTGAATCCTCTCTCTCTAGCACTGAATTTCTCTCTTGCACTGAATCTCTCTCTCACACTGAATCTCTCTCTCTGGCACTGAATCTCACTTTCTCGCACTGAATCTCTCTCTCGCACTCTATCTCTCTCACTCGCACTGAATCACACTCTCGCACTGATTCTCTCGCTCGCACTGAATCTCTCTCTCGCACTGAATCTCTCTCTCTCGCACTGAATCTCTCTCTTGCACTGAGTCTCTCTCTCGCACTGAATCTCTCTCTCGCTCTGAATCTCTCCGTCGCACTGAATCTCTCTCTCTCGCACTGAATCTCTCTCATTCGCACTGAATCTCTCTCTCGCACTGAATCTCTCTCTCGCACTGAATCTCTCTCTCTCGCACTGAATGTCTCTCTCACAGTGAATCTCTCTCTCTCGCACTGAATCTCTCTCTCGCACTGAGTCTCTCTCTCTCGCACTGAATCCCTCTCTCTCGGACTGAATCCTATCTCTCGCACTGAATCTCTCCCTCGCACTGAATCTCTCTCTCACACTGAATCTGTCTCTCGCACTGAATCTCTCTCTCGCACTGAATCTGTCTCTCTCACACTGAATCTCTCTCTCGCACTGAGTCTCTCTGTCGCACTGATTCTCTCTCTCGCTCTGAATCTCACTCTCGCACTGAATCTCTCTCTCACAGTGAATCTCTCTCTCTCGCACTGAATCTATCTCTCACACTGAGTCTCTCTCTCTCGCACTGAATCCCTCTCTCTCACACTGAATCTCTCTCTCGCACTGAGTCTCACTCTCTCGCACTGAAACTCTCTCTCGCGCAGAATCTCTCTCTCTCGCACTGAATCTCTCTCTCGTACTGAATTTCTCTCTCTCGCACTGAATCTCTCTCTCGCACTGAATCTCTCTCTCTCGCACTGAATCTCTCTCTCTCGGACTGAATCCTCTCTCTCGCACTGAATCTCTCTCTTGCACTGAATCTCTCTCTCACACTGATTCTGTCTCTCGCACTGAATCTCTCTCTCGCACTGAATCACTATCTCTCGCACTGAATCTCTCTCTCGCACTGAGTCTCTCTCTCGCACTGAATCTCTCCCTCGCTCTGGTTCTCTCTCTCGCACTGAGTCTCTCTCTCGCACTGAATCTCTCTCTCTCGCACTGAATCTCTCTCTCGCACTGAATCTCTCTCTCTTGCACTGAATCTCTCTCTCTCGGACTGAATCCTCTCTCTCGCACTGAATCTCTCTCGCACTGAATCTCTCTCTCACACTGAATCTGTCTCTCGCACTGAATCTCTCCCTCGCACTGAATCGCTCTCTCTCGCACTGATTCTCTCTCTCGCTCTGAATCTCTCTCTCGCACTGAATGTCTCTCTCACAGTGAATCTCTCTCTCTCGCACTGAATCTCTCTCTCGTACAGAGTCTCTCTCTCTCACACTGAATCCATCTCTCTCGCACTGAATCTCTGTCTCGCACTGAATCTCTCTCTCGCACTGAGTCTCTCTCGCACTGAATCTCTCTCTCGCACTGAATCTCTCTCTCTCGCACTGAATCTCTCTCTCGCACTGAATCTCTCTCTCTCGCACTGAATCTCTCTCTCTCGGACTGAATCCTCTCTCTCGCACTGAATCTCTCTCTTGCACTGAATCTCTCTCTCACACTGATTCTGTCTCTCGCACTGAATCTCTCTCTCGCACTGAATCACTATCTCTCGCACTGAATCTCTCTCTCGCACTGAGTCTCTCTCTCGCACTGAATCTCTCCCTCGCTCTGGTTCTCTCTCTCGCACTGAGTCTCTCTCTCGCACTGAATCTCTCTCTCTCGCACTGAATCTCTCTCTCGCACTGAATCTCTCTCTCTCGCACTGAATCTCTCTCTCTCAGACTGAATCCTCTCTCTCGCACTGAATCTCTCTCGCACTGAATCTCTCTCTCACACTGAATCTGTCTCTCGCACTGAATCTCTCTCTCACACTGAATCTGTCTCTCGCACTGAATCTCTCCCTCGCACTGAATCGCTCTCTCTCGCACTGAATGTCTCTCTCACAGTGAATCTCTCTCTCTCGCACTGAATCTCTCTCTCGTACTGAGTCTCCCTCTCTCGCACTGAATCCATCTCTCTCGCACTGAATCTCTGTCTCGCACTGAATCTCTCACTCGCACTGAGTCTCTCTCGCACTGAATCTCTCTCTCGCACTGAATCTCTCTCTCTCGCACTGAATCACTCTCTCGCACTGAACCTCTCTCTCGCCCTGATTCTCACTCTCTCACACTGAATCTCTCTCTCGCACTGATTCTCTCTATCGCACTGATTCTCTCTCTCTCACACTGAGTCTCTCTCTCGCACTGAGTCTCTCTCTCACTCTGAATCTCTCTCTCTCGCACTGAATCTCTCTCTCGCGCTGAATCTCCATCTTGCACTGAGTCTCTCTCGCACTGAATCTCTCTCTTCCACTGCGTTTCTCTCTCGCTCTGAATCTCTCTCGCTCGCACTGAATCCTCTCTCTCGCACTGAATCTCAATCTCGCACTGAATCACTCCCTCGCACTGAATCTCTCTCTCACACTGAATCTCTCTCTCTCGCACTGAATCTCTCTCTCGCACTGAATCCTCTCTCGAGCACTGAATCTCAATCTCGCACTGAATCTCTCCCGAGCACTGAATCTCTCTCTCACACTGAATCACTCTCTCTCGCACTGAATCTCTCTCTCTCGCACTGAATCCTCTCTCTCGCAATGAATCTCTCTCTCGCGCACTGAATCACTCTCTCGCAGTGAGTCTCTCTCTCGCACTGATTCTCCCTCTCGCTCTGAATCTCACTCTCGCACTGAATCTCTCTCTCACTGTGAATCTCTCTCTCTCGCACTGAATCTCTCTCTCGCACTGAGTCTCTCTCTCTCACACTGAATCCCTCTTTCTCGCACTGAATCTCTCTCTCGCACTGAGTCTCACTCTCTCGCACTGAATCTCTCTCTCGCACTGAGTCTCTCTCTCTCGCACTGAATCTCTCTCTCGCACTGAATCTCTCTCTCTCGCACTGAATCTCTCTCTCGCACTGAATCTCTCTCTCTCGCACTGAATCTCTCTCTCTCGGTCTGAATCCTCTCTCTCGCACTGAATCTCTCTCTCGCACTGAATCTCTCTCTCACACTGATTCTGTCTCTCGCTCTGAATCTCTCTCTCGAACTGAATCACTCTCTCTCGCACTGAATCTCTCTCTCGCACTGAGTCTCTCTCTCGCACTGAATCTCTCCCTCGCTCTGAATCTCTCTCTCGCACTGAATCTCTCTCTCGCACTGAATCACTCTCTCTCGCACTGAATCTCTCTCTCGCACTGAATCATTCTCTCTCTCACTGAATCTCTCTCTCTCGGACTGAATCCTGTATCTCGCACTGAATCTCTCTCTCGAACTGAATCTCTCTCTCACACTGAATCTGTCTCTCGCACTGAATCTCTCTCTCGCACTGAATCCTCTTTCTCGCACTGAATTTCTCCCTTGCACTGAATCTCTCTCTCACACTGAATCTCTCTCTCTGGCACTGAATCTCACTTTCTCGCACTGAATCTCTCTCTCACACTGAATCTCTCTCACTCGCACTGAATCTCACTCTCGCACTGATTCTCTCTCTCGCACTGAATCTCTCTCTCGCACTGAATCTCTCTCTCTCGCACTGAATCTCTCTCTTGCACTGAGTCTCTCTCTCGCACTGAATCTCTCTCTCGCTCTGAATCTCTCCGTCGCACTGAATCTCTCTCTCTCGCACTGAATCTCTCTCATTCGCACTGAATCTCTCTCTCACACTGAATCTCTCTCTCGCACTGAATCTCTCTCTCTCGCACTGAATGTCTCTCTCACAGTGAATCTCTCTCTCTCGCACTGAATCTCTCTCTCGCACTGAGTCTCTCTCTCTCGCACTGAATCCCTCTCTCTCGGACTGAATCCTATCTCTCGCAACTGAATCTCTCCCTCGCACTGAATCTCTCTCTCACACTGAATCTGTCTCTCGCACTGAATCTCTCTCTCGCACTGAATCTCTCTCTCTCACACTGAATCTCTCTCTCGCACTGAGTCCCTCTCTCGCACTGATTCTCTCTCTCGCTCTGAATCTCACTCTCGCACTGAATCTCTCTCTCACAGTGAATCTCTCTCTCTCGCACTGAATCTCTCTCTCACACTCAGTCTCTCTCTCTCGCACTGAATCCCTCTCTCTCGCACTGAATCTCTCTCTCGCACTGAGTCTCACTCTCTCGCACTGAATCTCTCTCTCGCACTGAATCTTTCTCTCTCGCACTGAATCTCTCTCTCGCACTGAATCTCTCTCTCTCGCACTGAATCTCTCTCTCGCACTGAATCTCTCTCTCTCGCACTGAATCTCTCTCTCTCGGACTGAATCCTCTCTCTCGCACTGAATCTCTCTCTTGCACTGAATCTCTCTCTCACACTGATTCTGTCTCTCGCACTGAATCTCTCTCTCGCACTGAATCACTATCTCTCGCACTGAATCTCTCTCTCGCACTGTGTCTCTCTCTCGCACTGAATCTCTCCCTCGCTCTGATCTTCTCTCTCGCACTGAGTCTCTCTCTCGCACTGAATCTCTCTCTCTCGCAATGAATCTCTCTCTCGCCCTGAATCTCTCTCTCTCGCCCTGAATCTCTCTCTTGCACTGAGTCTCTCTCTCGCACTGAATCTCTCTCTCGCTCTGAATCTCTCCGTCGCACTGAATCTCTCTCTCGCACTGAATCTCTCTCATTCGCACTGAATCTCTCTCTCGCACTGAATCTCTCTCTCGCACTGAATCTCTCTCTCTCGCACTGAATTTCTCTCTCACAGTGAATCTCTCTCTCTCGCACTGAATCTCTCTCTCGCACTGAGTCTCTCTCTCTTGCACTGAATCCCTCTCTCTCGGACTGAATCCTATCTCTCGCACTGAATCTCTCCCTCGCACTGAATCTCTCTCTCACACTGAATCTGTCTCTCGCACTGAATCTCTCTCTCGCACTGAATCTCTCTCTCTCACACTGAATCTCTCTCTCGCACTGAGTCTCTCTCTCGCACTGATTCTCTCTCTCGCTCTGAATCTCACTCTCGCACTGAATCTCTCTCTCACAGTGAATCTCTCTCTCTCGCACTGAATCTCTCTCTCACACTGAGTCTCTCTCTCTCGCACTGAATCCCTCTCTCTCGCACTGAATCTCTCTCTCGCGCACTGAATCTCTCTCGCACTGAATCTCTCTCTCTCGCACTGAATCTCTCTCTCGCACTGAATCTCTCTCTCTCGCACTGAATCTCTCTCTCTCGGATTGAATCCTCTCTCTCGCACTGAATCTCTCTCTTGCACTGAATCTCTCTCTCACACTGATTCTGTCTCTCGCACTGAATCTCTCTCTCGCACTGAATCACTATCTCTCGCACTGAATCTCTCTCTCGCACTGTGTCTCTCTCTCGCACTGAATCTCTCTCTCTCGCACTGAATCTCTCTCTCGCACTGAATCTCTCTCTCTCGCACTGAATCTCTCTCTCTCGGACTGAATCCTCTCTCTCGCACTGAATCTCTCTCATTCGCACTGAATCTCTCTCTCACACTGAATCTCTCTCTCGCACTGAATCTCTCTCTCTCGCACTGAATGTCTCTCTCACAGTGAATCTCTCTCTCTCGCACTGAATCTCTCTCTCGCACTGAGTCTCTCTCTCTCGCACTGAATCCCTCTCTCTCGGACTGAATCCTATCTCTCGCAACTGAATCTCTCCCTCGCACTGAATCTCTCTCTCACACTGAATCTGTCTCTCGCACTGAATCTCTCTCTCGCACTGAATCTCTCTCTCTCACACTGAATCTCTCTCTCGCACTGAGTCTCTCTCTCGCACTGATTCTCTCTCTCGCTCTGAATCTCACTCTCGCACTGAATCTCTCTCTCACAGTGAATCTCTCTCTCTCGCACTGAATCTCTCTCTCACACTGAGTCTCGCTCTCTCGCACTGAATCCCTCTCTCTCGCACTGAATCTCTCTCTCGCACTGAGTCTCACTCTCTCGCACTGAATCTCTCTCTCGCACTGAATCTCTCTCTCTCGCACTGAATCTCTCAGTCGCACTGAATCTCTCTCTCTCGCACTGAATCTCTCTCTCGCACTGAATCTCTCTCTCTCGCACTGAATCTCTCTCTCTCGGACTGAATCCTCTCTCTCGCACTGAATCTCTCTCTTGCACTGAATCTCTCTCTCACACTGATTCTGTCTCTCGCACTGAATCTCTCTCTCGCACTGAATCACTATCTCTCGCACTGAATCTCTCTCTCGCACTGTGTCTCTCTCTCGCACTGAATCTCTCCCTCGCTCTGATTCTCTCTCTCGCACTGAGTCTCTCTCTCGCACTGAATCTCTCTCTCTCGCACTGAATCTCTCTCTCGCACTGAATCTCTCTCTCTCGCCCTGAATCTCTCTCTTGCACTGAGTCTGTCTCTCGCACTGAATCTCTCTCTCGCTCTGAATCTCTCCGTCGCACTGAATCTCTCTCTCGCACTGAATCTCTCTCATTCGCACTGAATCTCTCTCTCGCACTGAATCTCTCTCTCGCACTGAATCTCTCTCTCTCGCACTGAATGTCTCTCTCACAGTGAATCTCTCTCTCTCGCACTGAATCTCTCTCTCGCACTGAGTCTCTCTCTCTCGCACTGAGTCTCTCTCTCGCACTGATTCTCTCTCTCGCTCTGAATCTCACTCTCGCACTGAATCTCTCTCTCACAGTGAATCTCTCTCTCTCGCACTGAATCTCTCTCTCACACTGAGTCTCTCTCTCTCGCACTGAATCCCTCTCTCTCGCACTGAATCTCTCTCTCGCGCACTGAATCTCTCTCGCACTGAATCTCTCTCTCTCGCACTGAATCTCTCTCTCGCACTGAATCTCTCTCTCTCGCACTGAATCTCTCTCTCTCGGATTGAATCCTCTCTCTCGCACTGAATCTCTCTCTTGCACTGAATCTCTCTCTCACACTGATTCTGTCTCTCGCACTGAATCTCTCTCTCGCACTGAATCACTATCTCTCGCACTGAATCTCTCTCTCGCACTGTGTCTCTCTCTCGCACTGAATCTCTCTCTCTCACACTGAATCTCTCTCTCGCACTGAATCTCTCTCTCTCGCACTGAATCTCTCTCTCTCGGACTGAATCCTCTCTCTCGCACTGAATCTCTCTCGCACTGAATCTCTCTCTCACACTGAATCTGTCTCTCGCACTGAATCTCTCCCTCGCAATGAATCTCTCTCTCTCGCACTGATTCTCTCTCTCGCTCTGAATCTCTCTCTCGCACTGAATGTCTCTCTCACAGTGAATCTCTCTCTCTCGCACTGAATCTCTCTCTCGTACTGAGTCTCTCTCTCTCGCACTGAATCCCTCTCTCTCGCACTGAATCTCTGTCTCGCACTGAATCTCTCTCTCGCACTGAGTCTCTCTCACACTGAATCTCTCTCTCGCACTGAATCTCTCTCTCTCGCACTGAATCACTCTCTCGCACTGAACCTCTCTCTCGCCCTGATTCTCACTCTCTCACACTGAATCTCTCTCTCGCACTGATTCTCTCTATCGCACTGATTCTCTCTCTCTCGCACTGAATCTCTCTCTTCCACTGCGTTTCTCTCTCGCTCTGAATCTCTCTCGCTCGCACTGAATCCTCTCTATCGCACTGAATCTCAATCTCGCACTGAATCACTCCCTCGCACTGAATCTCTCTCTCACACTGAATCTCTCTCTCTCGCACTGAATATCTCTCTCGCACTGAATCTCTCTCTCTCGCACTGAATCTCTCTCTCGCACTGAATCCTCTCTCGAGCACTGAATCTCAATCTCGCATTGAATCTCTCCCTAGCACTGAATCTCTCTCTCACACTGAATCACTCTCTCTCGCATGAATCTCTCTCTCTCGCACTGAATCCTCTCTCTCGCACTGAATTTCTCTCTTGCACTGAATCTCTCTCTCACACTGAATCTCTCTCTCTGGCACTGAATCTCACTTTCTCGCACTGAATCTCTCTCTCGCACTCAATCTCTCTCACTCGCACTGAATCTCACTCTCGCACTGATTCTCTCTCTCGCACTGAATCTCTCTCTCGCACTGAATCTCTCTCTCTCGCACTGAATCTCTCTCTTGCACTGAGTCTCTCTCTCGCACTGAATCTCTCTCTCGCTCTGAATCTCTCCGTCGCACTGAATCTCTCTCTCTCGCACTGAATCTCTCTCATTCGCACTGAATCTCTCTCTTGCACTGAATCTCTCTCTCGCACTGAATCTCTCTCTCTCGCACTGAATGTCTCTCTCACAGTGAATCTCTCTCTCTCACACTGAATCTCTCTCTCTCGCACTGAATCTCTCTCTCGCACTGAATCCCTCTCTCTCGGACTGAATCCTATCTCTCGCACTGAATCTCTCCCTCGCACTGAATCTCTCTCTCGCACTGAGTCTCTCTCTCGCACTGATTCTCTCTCTCGCTCTGAATCTCACTCTCGCACTGAATCTCTCTCTCACAGTGAATCTCTCTCTCTCGCACTGAATCTCTCTCTCACACTGAGTCTCTCTCTCTCGCACTGAATCCCTCTCTCTCGCACTGAATCTCCCTCTCGCACTGAGTCTCACTCTCTCGCACTGAATCTCTCTCACGCACTGAATCTCTCTCTCTCGCACTGAATCTCTCTCTCGCACTGAATCTCTCTCTCTCGCACTGAATCTCTCTCTCGCACTGAATCTCTCTCTCACACTGAATCTCTCTCTCTCGGACTGAATCCTCTCTCTCGCACTGAATCTCTCTCTTGCACTGAATCTCTCTCTCACACTGATTCTGTCTCTCGCACTGAATCTCTCTCTCGCACTGAATCACTATCTCTCGCACTGAATCTCTCTCTCGCACTGAGTCACTCTCTCGCACTGAATCTCTCCCTCGCTCTGAATCTCTCTCTCGCACTGAATCTCTCTCTCGCACTGAATCTCTCTCTCTCGCACTGAATTTCTCTCTCGCACTGAATCATTCTCTCTCGCACTGAATCTCTCTCTCTCGGACTGAATCCTGTCTCTCGCACTGAATCTCTCTCTCGCACTGAATCTCTCTCTCACACTGAATCTGTCTCTCGCACTGAATCTCTCTCTCGCACTGAATCTCTCTCTCGTGCACTGAATCTCTCTCTCGCAGTGAGTCTGTCTCTCGCACTGATTCTCTCTCTCGCTCTGAATCTCACTCTCGCACTGAATCTGTCTCTCACTGTGAATCTGTCTCTCTCGCACTGAATCTCTCTCTCGCACTGAGTCTCTCTCTCTCGCACTGAATCCCTCTCTCTCGCACTGAATCTCTCTCTCGCACTGAGTCTCACTCTCTCGCACTGAATCTCACTCTCGCACTGAATCTCTCTCTCTCGCACTGAATCTCTCTCTCGCACTGAATCTCTCTCTCTCACACTGAATCTCTCCCTCGCACTGAATCTCTCTCTCTCGCACTGAATCTCTCTCTCTCGGACTGAATCCTCTCTCTCGCACTGAATCACTCTCTCGCACAGAATCTCTCTCTCAGACTGAATCCTATCTCTCGCACTGAATCTCTCTCTCGCACTGAATCTCTCTCTCACACTGAATCTGTCTCTCGCACTGAATCTCTCTCTCGCACTGAATCTCTCTCTCTCACACTGAATCTCTCTCTTGCACTGAATCTCTCTCTCACACTGATTCTGTCTCTCGCACTGAATCTCTCTCTCGCACTGAATCACTATCTCTCGCACTGAATCTCTCTCTCGCACTGAGTCACTCTCTCGCACTGAATCTCTCCCTCGCTCTGAATCTCTCTCTCGCACTGAATCTCTCTCTCGCACTGAATCTCTCTCTCTCGCACTGAATTTCTCTCTCGCACTGAATCATTCTCTCTCGCACTGAATCTCTCTCTCTCGGACTGAATCCTGTCTCTCGCACTGAATCTCTCTCTCGCACTGAATCTCTCTCTCACACTGAATCTGTCTCTCGCACTGAATCTCTCTCTCGCACTGAATCTCTCTCTCGTGCACTGAATCTCTCTCTCGCAGTGAGTCTCTCTCTCGCACTGATTCTCTCTCTCGCTCTGAATCTCACTCTCGCACTGAATCTGTCTCTCACTGTGAATCTGTCTCTCTCGCACTGAATCTCTCTCTCGCACTGAGTCTCTCTCTCTCGCACTGAATCCCTCTCTCTCGCACTGAATCTCTCTCTCGCACTGAGTCTCACTCTCTCGCACTGAATCTCACTCTCGCACTGAATCTCTCTCTCTCGCACTGAATCTCTCTCTCGCACTGAATCTCTCTCTCTCACACTGAATCTCTCCCTCGCACTGAATCTCTCTCTCTCGCACTGAATCTCTCTCTCTCGGACTGAATCCTCTCTCTCGCACTGAATCACTCTCTCGCACAGAATCTCTCTCTCAGACTGAATCCTATCTCTCGCACTGAATCTCTCTCTCGCACTGAATCTCTCTCTCACACTGAATCTGTCTCTCGCACTGAATCTCTCTCTCGCACTGAATCTCTCTCTCTCACACTGAATCTCTCTCTCGCACTGAGTCTCTCTCTCGCACTGATTCTCTCTCTCGCTCTGAATCTCACTCTCGCACTGAATCTCTCTCTCACAGTGAATCTCTCTCTCTCGCACTGAATCTCTCTCTCACACTGAGTCTCTCTCTCTCGCACTGAATCCCTCTCTCGCACTGAATCTCTCTCTCGCACTGAGTCTCACTCTCTCGCACTGATTCTCTCTCTCGCACTGAATCTCTCTCTCTCGCACTGAATCTCTCTCTCGCACTGAATCTCTCTCTCTCGCACTGAATCTCTCTCTCGCACTGAATCTCTCTCTCACGCACTGAATCTCTCTCTCTCGGACTGAATCCTCTCTCTCGCACTGAATCTCTCTCTTGCACTGAATCTCTCTCTCACACTGATTCTGTCTCTCGCACTGAATCTCTCTCTCGCACTGAATCACTATCTCTCGCACTGAATCTCTCTCTCGCACTGTGTCTCTCTCTCGCACTGAATCTCTCCCTCGCTCTGATTCTCTCTCTCGCACTGAATCTCTCTCTCTCGGACTGAATCCTCTCTCACGCACTGAATCTCTCTCGCACTGAATCTCTCTCTCACACTGAATCTGTCTCTCGCACTGAATCTCTCCCTCGCACTGAATCTCTCTCTCTCTCGCACTGATTCTCTCTCTCGCTCTGAATCTCTCTCTCGCACTGAATGTCTCTCTCACAGTGAATCTCTCTCTCTCGCACTGAATCTCTCTCTCGTACTGATTCTCTCTCTCTCGCACTGAATCCCTCTCTCTCGCACTGAATCTCTGTCTCGCACTGAATCTCTCTCTCGCACTGAGTCTCTCTCGCACTGAATCTCTCTCTCGCACTGAATCTCTCTCTCTCGCACTGAATCACTCTCTCGCACTGAACCTCTCTCTCGCCCTGATTCTCACTCTCTCACACTGAATCTCTCTCTCGCACTGATTCTCTCTATCGCACTGATTCTCTCTCTCTCGCACTGAATCTCTCTCTTCCACTGCGTTTCTCTCTCGCTCTGAATCTCTCTCGCTCGCACTGAATCGTCTCTCTCGCACTGAATCTCAATCTCGCACTGAATCACTCCCTCGCACTGAATCTCTCTCTCACACTGAATCTCTCTCTCTCGCACTGAATATCTCTCTCGCACTGAATCTCTCTCTCTCGCACTGAATCTCTCTCTCGCACTGAATTCTCTCTCGAGCACTGAATCTCAATCTCGCATTGAATCTCTCCCTAGCACTGAATCTCTCTCTCACACTGAATCACTCTCTCTCGCACTGAATCTCTCTCTCTCGCACTGAATCCTCTCTCTCGCACTGAATTTCTCTCTTGCACTGAATCTCTCTCTCACACTGAATCTCTCTCTCTGGCACTGAATCTCACTTTCTCGCACTGAATCTCTCTATCGCACTCAATCTCTCTCACTCGCACTGAATCTCTCTCTCGCACTGAATCTCTCTCTCTCGCACTGAATCTCTCTCTTGCACTGAGTCTCTCTCTCGCACTGAATCTCTCTCTCGCTCGGAATCTCTCCGTCGCACTGAATCTCTCTCTCTCGCACTGAATCTCTCTCATTCGCACTGAATCTCTCTCTCGCACTGAATCTCTCTCTCGCACTGAATCTCTCTCTCTCGCACTGAATGTCTCTCTCACAGTGAATCTCTCTCTCTCGCTCTGAATCTCTCTCTCGCACTGAGTCTCTCTCTCTCGCACTGAATCCCTCTCTCTCGGACTGAATCCTATCTCTCGCACTGAATCTCTCCCTCGCACTGAATCTCTCTCTCACACTGAATCTGTCTCTCGCACTGAATCTCTCTCTCGCACTGAATCTCTCTCTCTCACACTGAATCTCTCTCTCGCACTGAGTCTCTCTCTCGCACTGATTCTCTCTCTCGCTCTGAATCTCACTCTCGCACTGAATCTCTCTCTCACAGTGAATCTCTCTCTCTCGCACTGAATCTCTCTCTCACACTGAGTCTCTCTCTCTCGCACTGAATCCCTCTCTCTCGCACTGAATCTCTCTCTCGCACTGAGTCTCACTCACTCGCACTGAATCTCTCTCTCGCACTGAATCTCTCTCTCTCGCACTGAATCTCTCTCTCGCACTGAATCTCTCTCTCTCGCACTGAATCTCTCTCTCGCACTGAATCTCTCTCTCACACTGAATCTCTCTCTCTCGGACTGAATCCTCTCTCTCGCACTGAATCTCTCTCTTGCACTGAATCTCTCTCTCACACTGATTCTGTCTCTCGCACTGAATCTCTCTCTCGCACTGAATCACTATCTCTCGCACTGAATCTCTCTCTCGCACTGAGTCTCTCTCTCGCACTGAATCTCTCCCTCGCTCTGAATCTCTCTCTCGCACTGAATCTCTCTCTCGCACTGAATCTCTCTCTCTCGCACTGAATTTCTCTCTCGCACTGAATCATTCTCTCTCGCACTGAATCTCTCTCTCTCGGACTGAATCCTGTCTCTCGCACTGAATCTCTCTCTCGCACTGAATCTCTCTCTCACACTGAATCTGTCTCTCGCACTGAATCTCTCTCTCACACTGAATCTCTCTCTCGTGCACTGAATCTCTCTCTCGCAGTGAGTCTCTCTCTCGCACTGATTCTCTCTCTCGCTCTGAATCTCACTTTCGCACTGAATCTCTCTCTCACTGTGAATCTGTCTCTCTCGCACTGAATCTCTCTCTCGCACTGAGTCTCTCTCTCTCGCACTGAATCCCTCTCTCTCGCACTGAATCTCTCTCTCGCACTGAGTCTCACTCTCTCGCACTGAATCTCTCTCTCGCACTGAATCTCTCTCTCTCGCACTGAATCTCTCTCTCGCACTGAACCTCTCTCTCTCACACTGAATCTCTCCCTCGCACTGAATCTCTCTCTCTCGGACTGAATCCTCTCTCTCGCACTGAATCACTCTCTCGCACAGAATCTCTCTCTCACACTGATTCTGTCTCTCGCACTGAATCTCTCTCTCGCACTGAATCACTCTCTCTCGCACTGAATCTCTCTCTCGCACTGAGTCTCTCTCTCGCACTGAATCTCTCCCTCGCTCTGAATCTCTCTCTCGCACTGAATCTCTCTCTCGCACTGAATCTCTCTCTCGCACTGAATCTCTCTCTCGCACTGAATCATTCTCTCTCGCACTGAATCTCTCTCTCTCGGACTGAATCCTGTCTCTCGCACTGAATCTCTCTCTCGCACTGAATCTCTCTCTCACACTGAATCTGTCTCTCGCACTGAATCTCTCTCTCGCACTGAATCTCTCTCTCGCGCACTGAATCTCTTTCTCGCACTGAGTCTCTCTCTCGCACTGATTCTCTCTCTCGCTCTGAATCTCACTCTCGCACTGAATTTCTCTCTCACAATGAATCTCTCTCTCTCGCACTGAATCCCTCTCTCTCGCACTGAATCTCTCTCTCGCACTGAGTCTCACTCTCTCGCACTGAATCTCTCTCTCGCACTGAATCTCTCTCTCTCGCACTGAATCTCTCTCTCGCACTGAATCTCTCTCTCTCGCACTGAATCTCTCTCTCGGACTGAATCCTCTCTCTCGCACTGAATCTCTCTCTCGCACTGAATCTCTCTCTCACACTGAATCTCTCTCTCTCGCACTGAATCTCTCTGTCGCATGAATCTCTCTCTCTCACACTGAATCTCTCTCGTGCACTGAATCCTCTCTCTCGCACTGAATCTCTCTCTCTCGCACTGAATCCTCTCTCTCGCACTGAATCTCTCTCTCACACTGAATCTCTCTCTCTCGCACTGAATCTCTCTGTCGCATGAATCTCTCTCTCTCACACTGAATCTCTCTCGTGCACTGAATCCTCTCTCTCGCACTGAATCTCTCTCTCTCGCACTGAATCTCTCCCTCGCTCTGAATCTCTCTCTCGCACTGAATCTCTCTCTCGCACTGAATCTCTCTCTCTCGCACTGAATTTCTCTCTCACACTGAATCATTCTCTCTCGCACTGAATCTCTCTCTCTCGGACTGAATCCTGTCTCTCGCACTGAATCTCTCTCTCGCACTGAATCTCTCTCTCACACTGAATCTGTCTCTCGCACTGAATCTCTCTCTCACACTGAATCTCTCTCTCGTGCACTGAATCTCTCTCTCGCAGTGAGTCTCTCTCTCGCACTGATTCTCTCTCTCGCTCTGAATCTCACTCTCGCACTGAATCTCTCTCTCACTGTGAATCTGTCTCTCTCGCACTGAATCTCTCTCTCGCACTGAGTCTCTCTCTCTCGCACTGAATCCCTCTCTCTCGCACTGAATCTCTCTCTCGCACTGAGTCTCACTCTCTCGCACTGAATCTCTCTCTCGCACTGAATCTCTCTCTCTCGCACTGAATCTCTCTCTCGCACTGAATCTCTCTCTCTCACACTGAATCTCTCCCTCGCACTGAATCGCTCTCTCTCGGACTGAATCCTCTCTCTCGCACTGAATCACTCTCTCGCACAGAATCTCTCTCTCACACTGATTCTGTCTCTCGCACTGAATCTCTCTCTCGCACTGAATCACTCTCTCTCGCACTGAATCTCTCTCTCGCACTGAGTCTCTCTCTCGCACTGAATCTCTCCCTCGCTCTGAATCTCTCTCTCGCACTGAATCTCTCTCTCGCACTGAATCTCTCTCTCGCACTGAATCTCTCTCTCGCACTGAATCATTCTCTCTCGCACTGAATCTCTCTCTCTCGGACTGAATCCTGTCTCTCGCACTGAATCTCTCTCTCGCACTGAATCTCTCTCTCACACTGACTCTGTCTCTCGCACTGAATCTCTCTCTCGCACTGAATCTCTCTCTCGCGCACTGAATCTCTTTCTCGCACTGAGTCTCTCTCTCGCACTGATTCTCTCTCTCGCTCTGAATCTCACTCTCGCACTGAATTTCTCTCTCACAGTGAATCTCTCTCTCTCGCACTGAATCTCTCTCTCGCACTGAGTCTCACTCTCTCGCACTGAATCTCTCTCTCGCACTGAATCTCTCTCTCTCGCACTGAATCTCTCTCTCGCACTGAATCTCTCTCTCTCGCACTGAATCTCTCTCTCGGACTGAATCCTCTCTCTCGCACTGAATCTCTCTCTCGCACTGAATCTCTCTCTCACACTGAATCTCTCTCTCTCGCACTGAATCTCTCTGTCGCATGAATCTCTCTCTCTCACACTGAATCTCTCTCGTGCACTGAATCCTCTCTCTCGCACTGAATCTCTCTCTCTCGCACTGAATCCTCTCTCTCGCACTGAATCTCTCTCTTGCACTGAATCTCTCTCTCGCACTGAATCTCTCTCTCGCAAAATATCTCTCTTTCTCGCACTGAATCTCTCTCTCGCACTGAATCTCTCTTTCTCGCACTGAATCTCTCTCTCGCACTCAATCTCTCTCTCTCGCACTGAATCTCTCTCTCGCACTGATTCTGTCTCTCGCACTGAATCTCTCTCTCACACTGAATCACTCTCTCTCGCACTGAATCTCTCCCTCGCACTGAGTCTCTCTCTCGCACTGAATCTCTCCCTCGCTCTGATTCACTCTCTCGCACTGAGTCTCTCTCTCGCACTGAATCTCTCTCTCTCGCACTGAATCTCTCTCTCGCACTGAATCTCTCTCTCTCGCACTGAATCTCTCTCTCTCGGACTGAATCCTCTCTCTCGCACTGAATCTCTCTCGCACTGAATCTCTCTCTCACACTGAATCTCTCTCTCGCACTGAGTCTCTCTCTCGCACTGAATCTCTCTCTCGCACTGAATTCTCTCTCGAGCACTGAATCTCAATCTCGCATTGAATCTCTCCCTAGCACTGAATCTCTCTCTCACACTGAATCACTCTCTCTCGCACTGAATCTCTCTCTCTCGCACTGAATCCTCTCTCTCGCACTGAATTTCTCTCTTGCACTGAATCTCTCTCTCACACTGAATCTCTCTCTCTGGCACTGAATCTCACTTTCTCGCACTGAATCTCTCTATCGCACTCAATCTCTCTCACTCGCACTGAATCTCTCTCTCGCACTGAATCTCTCTCTCTCGCACTGAATCTCTCTCTTGCACTGAGTCTCTCTCTCGCACTGAATCTCTCTCTCGCTCGGAATCTCTCCGTCGCACTGAATCTCTCTCTCTCGCACTGAATCTCTCTCATTCGCACTGAATCTCTCTCTCGCACTGAATCTCTCTCTCGCACTGAATCTCTCTCTCTCGCACTGAATGTCTCTCTCACAGTGAATCTCTCTCTCTCGCTCTGAATCTCTCTCTCGCACTGAGTCTCTCTCTCTCGCACTGAATCCCTCTCTCTCGGACTGAATCCTATCTCTCGCACTGAATCTCTCCCTCGCACTGAATCTCACTCTCACACTGAATCTGTCTCTCGCACTGAATCTCTCTCTCGCACTGAATCTCTCTCTCTCACACTGAATCTCTCTCTCGCACTGAGTCTCTCTCTCGCACTGATTCTCTCTCTCGCTCTGAATCTCACTCTCGCACTGAATCTCTCTCTCACAGTGAATCTCTCTCTCTCGCACTGAATCTCTCTCTCACACTGAGTCTCTCTCTCTCGCACTGAATCCCTCTCTCTCGCACTGAATCTCTCTCTCGCACTGAGTCTCACTCTCTCGCACTGAATCTCTCTCTCGCACTGAATCTCTCTCTCTCGCACTGAATCTCTCTCTCGCACTGAATCTCTCTCTCTCGCACTGAATCTCTCTCTCGCACTGAATCTCTCTCTCACACTGAATCTCTCTCTCTCGGACTGAATCCTCTCTCTCGCACTGAATCTCTCTCTTGCACTGAATCTCTCTCTCACACTGATTCTGTCTCTCGCACTGAATCTCTCTCTCGCACTGAATCACTATCTCTCGCACTGAATCTCTCTCTCGCACTGAGTCTCTCTCTCGCACTGAATCTCTCCCTCGCTCTGAATCTCTCTCTCGCACTGAATCTCTCTCTCGCACTGAATCTCTCTCTCTCGCACTGAATTTCTCTCTCGCACTGAATCATTCTCTCTCGCACTGAATCTCTCTCTCTCGGACTGAATCCTGTCTCTCGCACTGAATCTCTCTCTCGCACTGAATCTCTCTCTCACACTGAATCTGTCTCTCGCACTGAATCTCTCTCTCACACTGAATCTCTCTCTCGTGCACTGAATCTCTCTCTCGCAGTGAGTCTCTCTCTCGCACTGATTCTCTCTCTCGCTCTGAATCTCACTCTCGCACTGAATCTCTCTCTCACTGTGAATCTGTCTCTCTCGCACTGAATCTCTCTCTCGCACTGAGTCTCTCTCTCTCGCACTGAATCCCTCTCTCTCGCACTGAATCTCTCTCTCGCACTGAGTCTCACTCTCTCGCACTGAATCTCTCTCTCGCACTGAATCTCTCTCTCTCGCACTGAATCTCTCTCTCGCACTGAATCTCTCTCTCTCACACTGAATCTCTCCCTCGCACTGAATCTCTCTCTCTCGGACTGAATCCTCTCTCTCGCACTGAATCACTCTCTCGCACAGAATCTCTCTCTCACACTGATTCTGTCTCTCGCACTGAATCTCTCTCTCGCACTGAATCACTCTCTCTCGCACTGAATCTCTCTCTCGCACTGAGTCTCTCTCTCGCACTGAATCTCTCCCTCGCTCTGAATCTCTCTCTCGCACTGAATCTCTCTCTCGCACTGAATCTCTCTCTCGCACTGAATCTCTCTCTCGCACTGAATCATTCTCTCTCGCACTGAATCTCTCTCTCTCGGACTGAATCCTGTCTCTCGCACTGAATCTCTCTCTCGCACTGAATCTCTCTCTCACACTGAATCTGTCTCTCGCACTGAATCTCTCTCTCGCACTGAATCTCTCTCTCGCGCACTGAATCTCTTTCTCGCACTGAGTCTCTCTCTCGCACTGATTCTCTCTCTCGCTCTGAATCTCACTCTCGCACTGAATTTCTCTCTCACAATGAATCTCTCTCTCTCGCACTGAATCCCTCTCTCTCGCACTGAATCTCTCTCTCGCACTGAGTCTCACTCTCTCGCACTGAATCTCTCTCTCGCACTGAATCTCTCTCTCTCGCACTGAATCTCTCTCTCGCACTGAATCTCTCTCTCTCGCACTGAATCTCTCTCTCGGACTGAATCCTCTCTCTCGCACGGAATCTCTCTCTCGCACTGAATCTCTCTCTCACACTGAATCTCTCTCTCTCGCACTGAATCTCTCTGTCGCATGAATCTCTCTCTCTCACACTGAATCTCTCTCGTGCACTGAATCCTCTCTCTCGCACTGAATCTCTCTCTCTCGCACTGAATCCTCTCTCTCGCACTGAATCTCTCTCTCACACTGAATCTCTCTCTCTCGCACTGAATCTCTCTGTCGCATGAATCTCTCTCTCTCACACTGAATCTCTCTCGTGCACTGAATCCTCTCTCTCGCACTGAATCTCTCTCTCTCGCACTGAATCTCTCCCTCGCTCTGAATCTCTCTCTCTCACTGAATCTCTCTCTCGCACTGAATCTCTCTCTCTCGCACTGAATTTCTCTCTCACACTGAATCATTCTCTCTCGCACTGAATCTCTCTCTCTCGGACTGAATCCTGTCTCTCGCACTGAATCTCTCTCTCGCACTGAATCTCTCTCTCACACTGAATCTGTCTCTCGCACTGAATCTCTCTCTCACACTGAATCTCTCTCTCGTGCACTGAATCTCTCTCTCGCAGTGAGTCTCTCTCTCGCACTGATTCTCTCTCTCGCTCTGAATCTCACTCTCGCACTGAATCTCTCTCTCACTGTGAATCTGTCTCTCTCGCACTGAATCTCTCTCTCGCACTGAGTCTCTCTCTCTCGCACTGAATCCCTCTCTCTCGCACTGAATCTCTCTCTCGCACTGAGTCTCACTCTCTCGCACTGAATCTCTCTCTCGCACTGAATCTCTCTCTCTCGCACTGAATCTCTCTCTCGCACTGAATCTCTATCTCTCACACTGAATCTCTCCCTCGCACTGAATCGCTCTCTCTCGGACTGAATCCTCTCTCTCGCACTGAATCACTCTCTCGCACAGAATCTCTCTCTCACACTGATTCTGTCTCTCGCACTGAATCTCTCTCTCGCACTGAATCACTCTCTCTCGCACTGAATCTCTCTCTCGCACTGAGTCTCTCTCTCGCACTGAATCTCTCCCTCGCTCTGAATCTCTCTCTCGCACTGAATCTCTCTCTCGCACTGAATCTCTCTCTCGCACTGAATCTCTCTCTCGCACTGAATCATTCTCTCTCGCACTGAATCTCTCTCTCTCGGACTGAATTCTGTCTCTCGCACTGAATCTCTCTCTCGCACTGAATCTCTCTCTCACACTGAATCTGTCTCTCGCACTGAATCTCTCTCTCGCACTGAATCTCTCTCTCGCGCACTGATTCTCTTTCTCGCACTGAGTCTCTCTCTCGCACTGATTCTCTCTCTCGCTCTGAATCTCACTCTCGCACTGAATTTCTCTCTCACAGTGAATCTCTCTCTCTCGCACTGAATCTCTCTCTCGCACTGAGTCTCACTCTCTCGCACTGAATCTCTCTCTCGCACTGAATCTCTCTCTCTCGCACTGAATCTCTCTCTCGCACTGAATCTCTCTCTCTCGCACTGAATCTCTCTCTCGGACTGAATCCTCTCTCTCGCACTGAATCTCTCTCTCGCACTGAATCTCTCTCTCACACTGAATCTCTCTCTCTCGCACTGAATCTCTCTGTCGCATGAATCTCTCTCTCTCACACTGAATCTCTCTCGTGCACTGAATCCTCTCTCTCGCACTGAATCTCTCTCTCTCGCACTGAATCCTCTCTCTCGCACTGAATCTCTCTCTTGCACTGAATCTCTCTCTCGCACTGAATCTCTCTCTCGCAAAATATCTCTCTTTCTCGCACTGAATCTCTCTCTCGCACTGAATCTCTCTTTCTCGCACTGAATCTCTCTCTCGCACTCAATCTCTCTCTCTCGCACTGAATCTCTCTCTCGCACTGATTCTGTCTCTCGCACTGAATCTCTCTCTCACACTGAATCACTCTCTCTCGCACTGAATCTCTCCCTCGCACTGAGTCTCTCTCTCGCACTGAATCTCTCCCTCGCTCTGATTCTCTCTCTCGCACTGAGTCTCTCTCTCGCACTGAATCTCTCTCTCGCACTGAATCTCTCTCTCGCACTGAATCTCTCTCTCTCGCACTGAATCTCTCTCTCTCGGACTGAATCCTCTCTCTCGCACTGAATCTCTCTCGCACTGAATCTCTCTCTCACACTGAATCTCTCTCTCGCACTGAGTCTCTCTCTCGCTCTGAATCTCTCTCTCGCACTGATTCTCTCTCTCGCTCTGAATCTCACTCTCGCACTGAATTTCTCTCTCACAGTGAATCTCTCTCTCTCGCACTGAATCTCTCTCTCGCACTGAGTCTCACTCTCTCGCACTGAATCTCTCTCTCGCACTGAATCTCTCTCTCTCGCACTGAATCTCTCTCTCGCACTGAATCTCTCTCTCTCGCACTGAATCTCTCTCTCGGACTGAATCCTCTCTCTCGCACTGAATCTCTCTCTCGCACTGAATCTCTCTCTCACACTGAATCTCTCTCTCTCGCACTGAATCTCTGTGTCGCATGAATCTCTCTCTCTCACACTGAATCTCTCTCGTGCACTGAATCCTCTCTCTCGCACTGAATCTCTCTCTCTCGCACTGAATCCTCCCTCTCGCACTGAATCTCTCTCTTGCACTGAATCTCTCTCTCGCACTGAATCTCTCTCTCGCAAAATATCTCTCTTTCTCGCACTGAATCTCTCTCTCGCACTGAATCTCTCTTTCTCGCACTGAATCTCTCTCTCGCACTCAATCTCTCTCTCTCGCACTGAATCTCTCTCTCGCACTGATTCTGTCTCTCGCACTGAATCTCTCTCTCACACTGAATCACTCTCTCTCGCACTGAATCTCTCCCTCGCACTGAGTCTCTCTCTCGCACTGAATCTCTCCCTCGCTCTGATTCTCTCTCTCGCACTGAGTCTCTCTGTCGCACTGAATCTCTCTCTCGCACTGAATCTCTCTCTCGCACTGAATCTCTCTCTCTCGCACTGAATCTCTCTCTCTCGGACTGAATCCTCTCTCTCGCACTGAATCTCTCTCGCACTGAATCTCTCTCTCACACTGAATCTCTCTCTCGCACTGAGTCTCTCTCTCGCTCTGAATCTCTCTCTCGCACTGAATCTCTCTCTCGCGCTGAATCTCTCTCTTGCACTGAGTCTCTCTCTCGCACTGAATCTCTCTCTTCCACTGCGTTTCTCTCTCGCTCTGAATCTCTCTCGCTCGCACTGAATCCTCTCTCTCGCACTGAATCTCAATCTCGCACTGAATCACTCCCTCGCACTGAATCTCTCTCTCACACTGAATCTCTCTCTCTCGCACTGAATATCTCTCTCGCACTGAATCTCTCTCTCTCGCACTGAATCTCTCTCTCGCACTGAATCCTCTCTCGAGCACTGAATCTCAATCTCGCACTGAATCTCTCCCTAGCACTGAATCTCTCTCTCTCGGACTGAATCCTGTCTCTCGCACTGAATCTCTCTCTCGCACTGAATCTCTCTCTCGCACTGAATCTGTCTCTCGCACTGAATCTCTCTCTCGCACTGAATCGCTCTCTCGCGCACTGAATCTCTTTCTCGCACTGAGTCTCTCTCTCGCACTGATTCTCTCTCTCGCTCTGAATCTCACTCTCGCACTGAATTTCTCTCTCACAGTGAATCTCTCTCTCTCGCACTGAATCTCTCTCTCGCACTGAGTCTCACTCTCTCGCACTGAATCTCTCTCTCGCACTGAATCTCTCTCTCTCGCACTGAATCTCTCTCTCGCACTGAATCTCTCTCTCTCGCACTGAATCTCTCTCTCGGACTGAATCCTCTCTCTCGCACTGAATCTCTCTCTCGCACTGAATCTCTCTCTCACACTGAATCTCTCTCTCTCGCACTGAATCTCTCTGTCGCATGAATCTCTCTCTCTCACACTGAATCTCTCTCGTGCACTGAATCCTCTCTCTCGCACTGAATCTCTCTCTCTCGCACTGAATCCTCTCTCTCGCACTGAATCTCTCTCTTGCACTGAATCTCTCTCTCGCACTGAATCTCTCTCTCGCAAAATATCTCTCTTTCTCGCACTGAATCTCTCTCTTGCACAGAATCTCTCTCTCGCACTGAATCTCTCTCTCGCAAAATATCTCTCTTTCTCGCACTGAATCTCTCTCTCGCACTGAATCTCTCTTTCTCGCACTGAATCTCTCTCTCGCACTCAATCTCTCTCTCTCGCACTGAATCTCTCTCTCGCACTGATTCTGTCTCTCGCACTGAATCTCTCTCTCACACTGAATCACTCTCTCTCGCACTGAATCTCTCCCTCGCACTGAGTCTCTCTCTCGCACTGAATCTCTCCCTCGCTCTGATTCTCTCTCTCGCACTGAGTCTCTCTGTCGCACTGAATCTCTCTCTCGCACTGAATCTCTCTCTCGCACTGAATCTCTCTCTCTCGCACTGAATCTCTCTCTCTCGGACTGAATCCTCTCTCTCGCACTGAATCTCTCTCGCACTGAATCTCTCTCTCACACTGAATCTCTCTCTCGCACTGAGTCTCTCTCTCGCTCTGAATCTCTCTCTCGCACTGAATCTCTCTCTCGCGCTGAATCTCTCTCTTGCACTGAGTCTCTCTCTCGCACTGAATCTCTCTCTTCCACTGCGTTTCTCTCTCGCTCTGAATCTCTCTCGCTCGCACTGAATCCTCTCTCTCGCACTGAATCTCAATCTCGCACTGAATCACTCCCTCGCACTGAATCTCTCTCTCACACTGAATCTCTCTCTCTCGCACTGAATATCTCTCTCGCACTGAATCTCTCTCTCTCGCACTGAATCTCTCTCTCGCACTGAATCCTCTCTCGAGCACTGAATCTCAATCTCGCACTGAATCTCTCCCTAGCACTGAATCTCTCTCTCTCGGACTGAATCCTGTCTCTCGCACTGAATCTCTCTCTCGCACTGAATCTCTCTCTCACACTGAATCTGTCTCTCGCACTGAATCTCTCTCTCGCACTGAATCTCTCTCTCGCGCACTGAATCTCTTTCTCGCACTGAGTCTCTCTCTCGCACTGATTCTCTCTCTCGCTCTGAATCTCACTCTCGCACTGAATTTCTCTCTCACAGTGATGCTCTCTCTCTCGCACTGAATCTCTCTCTCGCACTGAGTCTCACTCTCTCGCACTGAATCTCTCTCTCGCACTGAATCTCTCTCTCTCGCACTGAATCTCTCTCTCGCACTGAATCTCTCTCTCTCGCACTGAATCTCTCTCTCGGACTGAATCCTCTCTCTCGCACTGAATCTCTCTCTCGCACTGAATCTCTCTCTCACACTGAATCTCTCTCTCTCGCACTGAATCTCTCTGTCGCATGAATCTCTCTCTCTCACACTGAATCTCTCTCGTGCACTGAATCCTCTCTCTCGCACTGAATCTCTCTCTCTCGCACTGAATCCTCTCTCTCGCACTGAATCTCTCTCTTGCACTGAATCTCTCTCTCGCACTGAATCTCTCTCTCGCAAAATATCTCTCTTTCTCGCACTGAATCTCTCTCTCGCACTGAATCTCTCTTTCTCGCACTGAATCTCTCTCTCGCACTCAATCTCTCTCTCTCGCACTGAATCTCTCTCTCGCACTGATTCTGTCTCTCGCACTGAGTCTCTCTCTCGCACTGAATCCTCTCTCTCGCACTGAATCTCTCTCTTGCACTGAATCTCTCTCTCGCACTGAATCTCTCTCTCGCAAAATATCTCTCTTTCTCGCACTGAATCTCTCTCTCGCACTGAATCTCTCTTTCTCGCACTGAATCTCTCTCTCGCACTCAATCTCTCTCTCTCGCACTGAATCTCTCTCTCGCACTGATTCTGTCTCTCGCACTGAGTCTCTCTCTCGCACTGAATCTCTCTCTCGCACTGAATCTCTCCCTCGCTCTGATTCTCTCTCTCGCACTGAGTCTCTCTGTCGCACTGAATCTCTCTCTCGCACTGAATCTCTCTCTCGCACTGAATCTCTCTCTCTCGCACTGAATCTCTCTCTCTCGGACTGAATCCTCTCTCTCGCACTGAATCTCTCTCGCACTGAATCTCTCTCTCACACTGAATCTCTCTCTCGCACTGAGTCTCTCTCTCGCTCTGAATCTCTCTCTCGCACTGAATCTCTCTCTCGCGCTGAATCTCTCTCTTGCACTGAGTCTCTCTCTCGCACTGAATCTCTCTCTTCCACTGCGTTTCTCTCTCGCTCTGAATCTCTCTCGCTCGCACTGAATCCTCTCTCTCGCACTGAATCTCAATCTCGCACTGAATCACTCCCTCGCACTGAATCTCTCTCTCACACTGAATCTCTCTCTCTCGCACTGAATATCTCTCTCGCACTGAATCTCTCTCTCTCGCACTGAATCTCTCTCTCGCACTGAATCCTCTCTCGAGCACTGAATCTCAATCTCGCACTGAATCTCTCCCTAGCACTGAATCTCTCTCTCTCGGACTGAATCCTGTCTCTCGCACTGAATCTCTCTCTCGCACTGAATCTCTCTCTCACACTGAATCTGTCTCTCGCACTGAATCTCTCTCTCGCACTGAATCTCTCTCTCGCGCACTGAATCTCTTTCTCGCACTGAGTCTCTCTCTCGCACTGATTCTCTCTCTCGCTCTGAATCTCACTCTCGCACTGAATTTCTCTCTCACAGTGAATCTCTCTCTCTCGCACTGAATCTCTCTCTCGCACTGAGTCTCACTCTCTCGCACTGAATCTCTCTCTCGCACTGAATCTCTCTCTCTCGCACTGAATCTCTCTCTCGCACTGAATCTCTCTCTCTCGCACTGAATCTCTCTCTCGGACTGAATCCTCTCTCTCGCACTGAATCTCTCTCTCGCACTGAATCTCTCTCTCACACTGAATCTCTCTCTCTCGCACTGAATCTCTCTGTCGCATGAATCTCTCTCTCTCACACTGAATCTCTCTCGTGCACTGAATCCTCTCTCTCGCACTGAATCTCTCTCTCTCGCACTGAATCCTCCCTCTCGCACTGAATCTCTCTCTTGCACTGAATCTCTCTCTCGCACTGAATCTCTCTCTCGCAAAATATCTCTCTTTCTCGCACTGAATCTCTCTCTCGCACTGAATCTCTCTTTCTCGCACTGAATCTCTCTCTCGCACTCAATCTCTCTCTCTCGCACTGAATCTCTCTCTCGCACTGATTCTGTCTCTCGCACTGAATCTCTCTCTCACACTGAATCACTCTCTCTCGCACTGAATCTCTCCCTCGCACTGAGTCTCTCTCTCGCACTGAATCTCTCCCTCGCTCTGATTCTCTCTCTCGCACTGAGTCTCTCTGTCGCACTGAATCTCTCTCTCGCACTGAATCTCTCTCTCGCACTGAATCTCTCTCTCTCGCACTGAATCTCTCTCTCTCGGACTGAATCCTCTCTCTCGCACTGAATCTCTCTCGCACTGAATCTCTCTCTCACACTGAATCTCTCTCTCGCACTGAGTCTCTCTCTCGCTCTGAATCTCTCTCTCGCACTGAATCTCTCTCTCGCGCTGAATCTCTCTCTTGCACTGAGTCTCTCTCTCGCACTGAATCTCTCTCTTCCACTGCGTTTCTCTCTCGCTCTGAATCTCTCTCGCTCGCACTGAATCCTCTCTCTCGCACTGAATCTCAATCTCGCACTGAATCACTCCCTCGCACTGAATCTCTCTCTCACACTGAATCTCTCTCTCTCGCACTGAATATCTCTCTCGCACTGAATCTCTCTCTCTCGCACTGAATCTCTCTCTCGCACTGAATCCTCTCTCGAGCACTGAATCTCAATCTCGCACTGAATCTCTCCCTAGCACTGAATCTCTCTCTCACGCACTGAATCCTCTCTCTCGCACTGAATTTCTCTCTTGCACTGAATCTCTCTCTCACACTGAATCTCTCTCTCGCACTGAATCTCTCTCTCACGCACTGAATCCTCTCTTTCGCACTGAATCCTCTCTCGAGCACTGAATCTCAATCTCGCACTGAATCTCTCTCTCGCACTGAATGTCTCTCTCACAGTGAATCTCTCTCTCTCGCACTGAATCTCTCTCTCACACTGAGTCTCTCTCTCTCGCACTGAATCCCTCTCTCTCGGACTGAATCCTATCTCTCGCACTGAATCTCTCCCTCGCACTGAATCTCTCTCTCACACTGAATCTATCTCTCGCACTGAATCTCTCTCTAGCACTGAATCTCTCTCTCTCACACTGAATCTCTCTCTCGCACTGAGTCTCTCTCTCGCACTGATTCTCTCTCTCGCTCTGAATCTCACTCTCGCACTGAATCTCTCTCTCACAGTGAATCTCTCTCTCTCGCACTGAATCTCTCTCTCACACTGAGTCTCTCTCTCTCGCACTGAATCCCTCTCTCTCGCACTGAATCTCTCTCTCGCACTGAGTCTCACTCTCTCGCACTGAATCTCTCTCTCGCACTGAATCTCTCTCTCTCGCACTGAAACTCTCTCTCACACTGAATTTCTCTCTCTCGCACTGAATCTCTCTCTCGCACTGAATCTCTCTCTCTCGCACTGAATCTCTCTCTCTCGGACTGAATCCTCTCTCTCGCACTGAATCTCTCTCTTGCACTGAATCTCTCTCTCACACTGATTCTGTCTCTCGCACTGAATCTCTCTCTCGCACTGAATCACTATCTCTCGCACTGAATCTCTCTCTCGCACTGAGTCTCTCTCTCGCACTGAATCTCTCCCTCGCTCTGGTTCTCTCTCTCACACTGAGTCTCTCTCTCGCACTGAATCTCTCTCTCTCGCACTGAATCTCTCTCTCGCACTGAATCTCTCTCTCTCGCACTGAATCTCTCTCTCTCGGACTGAATCCTCTCTCTCACACTGAATCTCTCTCGCACTGAATCTCTCTCTCACACTGAATCTGTCTCTCGCACTGAATCTCTCCCTCGCACTGAATCGCTCTCTCTCGCACTGATTCTCTCTCTCGCTCTGAATCTCTCTCTCGCACTGAATGTCTCTCTCACAGTGAATCTCTCTCTCTCGCACTGAATCTCTCTCTCGTACTGAGTCTCTCTCTCTCGCACTGAATCCATCTCTCTCGCACTGAATCTCTGTCTCGCACTGAATCTCTCTCTCGCACTGAGTCTCTCTCGCACTGAATCTCTCTCTCGCACTGAATCTCTCTCTCTCGCACTGAATCTCTCTCTCGCACTGAATCTCTCTCTCTCGAACTGAATCTCTCTCTCTCGGACTTAATCCTCTCTCTCGCACTGAATCTCTCTCTTGCACTGAATCTCTCTCTCACACTGATTCTGTCTCTCGCACTGAATCTCTCTCTCGCACTGAATCACTATCTCTCGCGCTGAATCTCTCTCTCGCACTGAGTCTCTCTCTCGCACTGAATCTCTCCCTCGCTCTGATTCTCTCTCTCGCACTGAGTCTCTCTCTCGCACTGAATCTCTCTCTCTCGCACTGAATCTCTCTCTCGCACTGAATCTCTCTCTCTCGCACTGAATCTCTCTCTCTCAGACTGAATCCTCTCTCTCGCACTGAATCTCTCTCGCACTGAATGTCTCTCTCACAGTGAATCTCTCTCTCTCGCACTGAATCTCTCTCTCGTACTGAGTCTCTCTCTCTCGCACTGAATCCATCTCTCTCGCATGAATCTCTGTCTCGCACTGAATCTCTCTCTCGCACTGAGTCTCTCTCGCACTGAATCTCTCTCTCGCACTGAATCTCTCTCTCTCGCACTGAATCACTCTCTCGCACTGAACCTCTCTCTCGCCCTGATTCTCACTCTCTCACACTGAATCTCTCTCTCGCACTGATTCTCTCTATCGCACTGATTCTCTCTCTCTCAAACTGAGTCTCTCTCTCGCACTGAGTCTCTCTCTCGCTCTGAATCTCTCTCTCTCGCACTGAATCTCTCTCTCGCGCTGAATCTCTCTCGCACTGAATCACTCTCTCGCACTGAACCTCTGTCTCGCACTGATTCTCTCTCTCTCGCACTGATTCTCTCTCTCGCTCTGAATCTCACTCTCGCACTGAATCTCTCTCTCACAGTGAATCTCTCTCTCTCGCACTGAATCTCTCTCTCACACTGAGTCTCTCTCTCTCGCACTGAATCCCTCTCTCTCGCACTGAATCTCTCTCTCGCACTGAGTCTCACTCTCTCGCACTGAATCTCTCTCTCGCACTGAATCTCTCTCTCTCGCACTGAAACTCTCTCTCACACTGAATTTCTCTCTCTCGCACTGAATCTCTCTCTCGCACTGAATCTCTCTCTCTCGCACTGAATCTCTCTCTCTCGGACTGAATCCTCTCTCTCGCACTGAATCTCTCTCTTGCACTGAATCTCTCTCTCACACTGATTCTGTCTCTCGCACTGAATCTCTCTCTCGCACTGAATCACTATCTCTCGCACTGAATCTCTCTCTCGCACTGAGTCTCTCTCTCGCACTGAATCTCTCCCTCGCTCTGGTTCTCTCTCTCACACTGAGTCTCTCTCTCGCACTGAATCTCTCTCTCTCGCACTGAATCTCTCTCTCGCACTGAATCTCTCTCTCTCGCACTGAATCTCTCTCTCTCGGACTGAATCCTCTCTCTCACACTGAATCTCTCTCGCACTGAATCTCTCTCTCACACTGAATCTGTCTCTCGCACTGAATCTCTCCCTCGCACTGAATCGCTCTCTCTCGCACTGATTCTCTCTCTCGCTCTGAATCTCTCTCTCGCACTGAATGTCTCTCTCACAGTGAATCTCTCTCTCTCGCACTGAATCTCTCTCTCGTACTGAGTCTCTCTCTCTCGCACTGAATCCATCTCTCTCGCACTGAATCTCTGTCTCGCACTGAATCTCTCTCTCGCACTGAGTCTCTCTCGCACTGAATCTCTCTCTCGCACTGAATCTCTCTCTCTCGCACTGAATCTCTCTCTCGCACTGAATCTCTCTCTCTCGAACTGAATCTCTCTCTCTCGGACTTAATCCTCTCTCTCGCACTGAATCTCTCTCTTGCACTGAATCTCTCTCTCACACTGATTCTGTCTCTCGCACTGAATCTCTCTCTCGCACTGAATCACTATCTCTCGCGCTGAATCTCTCTCTCGCACTGAGTCTCTCTCTCGCACTGAATCTCTCCCTCGCTCTGATTCTCTCTCTCTCGCACTGAATCTCTCTCTCGCACTGAATCTCTCTCTCTCGCACTGAATCTCTCTCTCGCACTGAATCTCTCTCTCTCGCACTGAATCTCTCTCTCTCAGACTGAATCCTCTCTCTCGCACTGAATCTCTCTCGCACTGAATCTCTCTCTCACACTGAATCTGTCTCTCGCACTGAATCTCTCCCTCGCACTGAATCGCTCTCTCTCGCACTGATTCTTTCTCTCGCTCTGAATCTCTCTCTCGCACTGAATGTCTCTCTCACAGTGAATCTCTCTCTCTCGCACTGATTCTCTCTATCGCACTGATTCTCTCTCTCTCAAACTGAGTCTCTCTCTCGCACTGAGTCTCTCTCTCGCTCTGAATCTCTCTCTCTCGCACTGAATCTCTCTCTCGCGCTGAATCTCTCTCGCACTGAATCACTCTCTCGCACTGAACCTCTGTCTCGCCCTGATTCTCACTCTCTCACACTGAATCTCTCTCTCGCACTGATTCTCTCTATCGCACTGATTCTCTCTCTCTCACACTGAGTCTCTCTCTCGCACTGAGTCTCTCTCTCGCTCTGAATCTCTCTCTCTCGCACTGAATCTCTCTCTCGTACTGAGTCTCTCTCTCTCGCACTGAATCCATCTCTCTCGCATGAATCTCTGTCTCGCACTGAATCTCTCTCTCTCACTGAGTCTCTCTCGCTCTGAATCTCTCTCTCGCACTGAATCTCTCTCTCTCGCACTGAATCACTCTCTCGCACTGAACCTCTCTCTCGCCCTGATTCTCACTCTCTCACACTGAATCTCTCTCTCGCACTGATTCTCTCTATCGCCCTGATTCTCTCTCTCTCACACTGAGTCTCTCTCTCGCACTGAGTCTCTCTCTCGCTCTGAATCTCTCTCTCTCGCACTGAATCTCTCTCTCGCGCTGAATCTCTCTCTTCCACTGAGTCTCTCTCTCGCACTGAATCTCTCTCTTCCACTGCGTTTCTCTCTCGCTCTGAATCCCTCTCGCTCGCACTGAATCCTCTCTCTCGCACTGAATCTCAATCTCGCACTGAATCACTCCCTCGCACTGAATCTCTCTCTCACACTGAATCTCTCTCCCTCGCACTGAATATCTCTCTCGCAC
Source organism: Heterodontus francisci (assembly GCF_036365525.1). NCBI lineage: Eukaryota > Metazoa > Chordata > Chondrichthyes > Heterodontiformes > Heterodontidae > Heterodontus > Heterodontus francisci. The sequence continues at coordinate 155,155 of NW_027140989.1, read as the reverse complement.
TGAATCTCTCTCTCTCGCACTGAATCTCTCTCTCGCACTGAATCCTCTCTCGAGCACTGAATCTCAATCTCGCACTGAATCTCTCCCTAGCACTGAATCTCTCTCACACACTGAATCACTCTCTCTCGCACTGAATCTCTCTCTCTCGCACTGAATCCTCTCTCTCGCACTGAATCTCTCTCTCGCGCACTGAATCTCTCTCTAGCAGTGAGTCTCTCTCTCGCACTGATTCTCTCTCTCGCTCTGAATCTCACTCTCGCACTGAATCTCTCTCTCACTGTGAATCTCTCTCTCTCGCACTGAATCCCTCTCTCTCGCACTGAATCTCTCTCTCGCACTGAGTCTCACTCTCTCGCACTGAATCTCTCTCTCGCACTGAATCTCTCTCTCTCGCACTGAATCTCTCTCTCGCACTGAATCTCTCTCTCTCGCACTGAATCTCTCTCTCGCACTGAATCTCTCTCTCTCGCACTGAATCTCTCTCTCTCGGTCTGAATCCTCTCTCTCGCACTGAATCTCTCTCTCGCACTGAATCTCTCTCTCACACTGATACTCTCTCTCTCGCACTGAATCCCTCTCTCTCGCACTGAATCTCTGTCTGGCACTGAATCTCTCTCTCGCACTGAATCTCTCTCGCACTGAATCTCTCTCTCGCACTGAATCCCTCTCTCTCGCACTGAATCACTCTCTCGCACTGAACCTCTCTCTCGCCCTGATTCTCACTCTCTCACACTGAATCTCTCTCTCGCACTGATTCTCTCTATCGCACTGAATCTCTCTCTCTCACACTGAGTCTCTCTCTCGCACTGAGTCTCTCTCTCGCTCTGAATCTCTCTCTCTCGCACTGAATCTCTCTCTCGCGCTGAATCTCTCTCTTGCACTGAGTCTCTCTCTCGCACTGAATCTCTCTCTTCCACTGCGTTTCTCTCTCGCTCTGAATCTCTCTCGCTCGCACTGAATCCTCTCTCTCGCACTGAATCTCAATCTCGCACTGAATCACTCCCTCGCACTGAATCTCTCTCTCACACTGAATCTCTCTCTCTCGCACTGAATATCTCTCTCGCACTGAATCTCTCTCTCTCGCACTGAATCTCTCTCTCGCACTGAATCCTCTCTCGAGCACTGAATCTCAATCTCGCACTGAATCTCTCCCTAGCACTGAATCTCTCTCTCACACTGAATCACTCTCTCTCGCACTGAATCTCTCTCTCTCGCACTGAATCCTCTCTCTCGCACTGAATTTCTCTCTTGCACTGAATCTCTCTCTCACTCTGAATCTCTCTCTCTGGCACTGAATCTCACTTTCTCGCACTGAATCTCTCTCTCGCACTCAATCTCTCTCACTCGCACTGAATCACACTCTCGCACTGATTCTCTCGCTCGCACTGAATCTCTCTCTCGCACTGAATATCTCTCTCTCGCACTGAATCTCTCTCTTGCACTGAGTCTCTCTCTCGCACTGAATCTCTCTCTCGCTCTGAATCTCTCCGTCGCACTGAATCTCTCTCTCTCGCACTGAATCTCTCTCATTCGCACTGAATCTCTCTCTCGCACTGAATCTCTCTCTCGCACTGAATCTCTCTCTCTCGCACTGAATGTCTCTCTCACAGTGAATCTCTCTCTCTCGCACTGAATCTCTCTCTCGCACTGAGTCTCTCTCTCTCGCACTGAATCCCTCTCTCTCGGACTGAATCCTATCTCTCGCACTGAATCTCTCCCTCGCACTGAATCTCTCTCTCACACTGAATCTGTCTCTCGCACTGAATCTCTCCCTCGCACTGAATCTCTCTCTCTCACACTGAATCTCTCTCTCGCACTGAGTCTCTCTCTCGCACTGATTCTCTCTCTCGCTCTGAATCTCACTCTCGCACTGAGTCTCTCTCTCGCACTGAATCTCTCTCTCACAGTGAATCTCTCTCTCTCGCACTGAATCTCTCTCTCACACTGAGTCTCTCTCTCGCACTGAATCACTCTCTGTCGCACTGTATCTCTCTCTCGCACTGAGTCTCACTCTCTCGCACTGAATCTCTCTCTCGCACTGAATCTCTCTCTCTCGCACTGAAACTCTCTCTCGCACTGAATTTCTCTCTCTCGCACTGAATCTCTCTCTCGCACTGAATCTCTCTCTCTCGCACTGAATCTCTCTCTCTCGGACTGAATCCTCTCTCTCGCACTGAATCTCTCTCTCACACTGATTCTGTCTCTCGCACTGAATCTCTCTCTCGCACTGAATCACTATCTCTCACACTGAATCTCTCTCTCGCACTGAGTCTCTCTCTCGCTCTGAATCTCTCCCTCGCTCTGATTCTCTCTCTCGCACTGAGTCTCTCTCTCGCACTGAATCTCTCTCTCTCGCACTGAATCTCTCTCTCGCACTGAATCTCTCTCTCTCGCACTGAATCTCTCTCTCTCAGACTGAATCCTCTCTCTCGCACTGAATCTCTCTCGCAGTGAATCTCTCTCTCACACTGAATCTGTCTCTCGCACTGAATCTCTCCCTCGCACTGAATCGCTCTCTCGCACTGATTCTCTCTCTCGCTCTGAATCTCTCTCTCGCACTGAATGTCTCTCTCACAGTGAATCTCTCTCTCTCGCACTGAATTTCTCTCTCGTACTGAGTCTCTCTCTCTCGCACTGAATCCATCTCTCTCGCACTGAATCTCTCTCTCGCACTGAATCTCTCTCTCGCACTGAATCTCTCTCTCTCGCACTGAATCACTCTCTCGCACTGAACCTCTCTCTCGCCCTGATTCTCACTCTCTCACACTGAATCTATCTCTCGCACTGATTCTCTCTATCGCACTGATTCTCTCTCTCTCACACTGAGTCTCTCTCTCGCACTGAATCACTCTCTCGCACTGAACCTCTCTCTCGCCCTGATTCTCACTCTCTCACACTGAATCACTCTCTCGCACTGATTCTCTCTATCGCACTGATTCTCTCTCTCTCACACTGAGTCTCTCTCTCGCACTGAGTCTCTCTCTCGCTCTGAATCTCTCTCTCTCGCACTGAATCTCTCTCTCGCGCTGAATCTCTCTCTCGCACTGAGTCTCTCTCTCGCACTGAATCTCTCTCTTCCACTGTGTTTCTCTCTCGCTCTGAATCTCTCTCGCTCGCACTGAATCCTCTCTCTCGCACTGAATCTCAATCTCGCACTGAATCACTCCCTCGCACTGAATCTCTCTCTCACACTGAATCTCTCTCTCTCGCACTGAATATCTCTCTCGCACTGAATCTCTCTCTCTCGCACTGAATCTCTCTCTCGCACTGAATCCTCTCTCGAGCACTGAATCTCAATCTCGCACTGCATCTCTCCCTAGCACTGAATCTCTCTCTCACACTGAATCACTCTCTCTCGCACTGAATCTCTCTCTCTCGCACTGAATCCTCTCTCTCGCACTGAATCTCTCTCTCGCGCACTGAATCTCTCTCTCGCAGTGAGTCTCTCTCTCGCACTGATTCTCTCTCTCGCTCTGAATCTCACTCTCGCACTGAATCTCTCTCTCACTGTGAATCTCTCTCTCTCGCACTGAATCTCTCTCTCGCACTGAGTATCTCTCTCTCGCACTGAATCCCTCTCTCTCGCACTGAATCTCTCTCTCGCACTGAGTCTCACTCTCTCGCACTGAATCTCTCTCTCGCACTGAATCTCTCTCTCTCGCACTGAATCTCTCTCTCGCACTGAATCTCTCTCTCTCGCACTGAATCTCTCTCTCGCACTGAATCTCTCTCTCTCGCACTGAATCTCTCTCTCTCGGTCTGAATCCTCTCTCTCGCACTGAATCTCTCTCTCGCACTGAATCTCTCTCTCACACTGATTCTCTCTCTCGCACTGAATCCCTCTCTCTCGCACTGAATCTCTGTCTCGCACTGAATCTCTCTCTCGCACTGAGTCTCTCTCGCACTGAATCTCTCTCTCGCACGGAATCTCTCTCTCTCGCACTGAATCACTCTCTCGCACTGAACCTCTCTCTCGCCCTAATTCTCACTCTCTCACACTGAATCTCTCTCTCGCACTGATTCTCTCTATCGCACTGAATCTCTCTCTCTCACACTGAGTCTCTCTCTCGCACTGAGTCTCTCTCTCGCTCTGAATCTCTCTCTCTCGCACTGAATCTCTCTCTCGCGCTGAATCTCTCTCTTGCACTGAGTCTCTCTCTCGCACTGAATCTCTCTCTTCCACTGCGTTTCTCTCTCGCTCTGAATCTCTCTCGCTCGCACTGAATCCTCTCTCTCGCACTGAATCTCAATCTCGCACTGAATCACTCCCTCGCACTGAATCTCTCTCTCACACTGAATCTCTCTCTCTCGCACTGAATATCTCTCTCGCACTGAATCTCTCTCTCTCGCACTGAATCTCTCTCTCGCACTGAATCCTCTCTCGAGCACTGAATCTCAATCTCGCACTGAATCTCTCCCTAGCACTGAATCTCTCTCTCACACTGAATCACTCTCTCTCACACTGAATCTCTCTCTCTCGCACTGAATCCTCTCTCTCGCACTGAATTTCTCTCTTGCACTGAATCTCTCTCTCACACTGAATCTCTCTCTCTGGCACTGAATCTGACTTTCTCGCACTGAATCTCTCTCTCGCACTCAATCTCTCTCACTCGCACTGAATCACACTCTCGCACTGATTCTCTCGCTCGCACTGAATCTCTCTCTCGCACTGAATCTCTCTCTCTCGCACTGAATCTCTCTCTTGCACTGAGTCTCTCTCTCGCACTGAATCTCTCTCTCGCTCTGAATCTCTCCGTCGCACTGAATCTCTCTCTCTCGCACTGAATCTCTCTCATTCGCACTGAATCTCTCTCTCGCACTGAATCACTCTCTCGCACTGAATCTCTCTCTCTCGCACTGAATGTCTCTCTCAAAGTGAATCTCTCTCTCTCGCACTGAATCTCTCTCTCGCACTGAGTCTCTCTCTCTCGCACTGAATCCCTCTCTCTCGGACTGAATCCTATCTCTCGCACTGAATCTCTCCCTCGCACTGAATCTCTCTCTCACACTGAATCTGTCTCTCGCACTGAATCTCTCTCTCGCACTGAATCTCTCTCTCTCACACTGAATCTCTCTCTCGCACTGAGTCTCTCTCTCGCACTGATTCTCTCTCTCGCTCTGAATCTCACTCTCGCACTGAATCTCTCTCTCACAGTGAATCTCTCTCTCTCGCAATGAATCTCTCTCTCACACTGAGTCTCTCTCTCTCGCACTGAATCCCTCTCTCTCGCACTGAATCTCTCTCTCGCACTGAGTCTCACTCTCTCGCACTGAATCTCTCTCTCGCACTGAATCTCTCTTTCTCGCACTGAATCTCTCTCTCGCACTGAATTTCTCTCTCTCGCACTGAATCTCTCTCTCGCACTGAATCTCTCTCTCTCGCACTGAATCTCTCTCTCTCGGACTGAATCTCTCTCTCTTGCACTGAATCTCTCTCTTGCACTGAATCTCTCTCTCACACTGATTCTGTCTCTCGCACTGAATCTCTCTCTCGCACTGAATCACTATCTCTCGCACTGAATCTCTCTCTCGCACTGAGTCTCTCTCTCACACTGAATCTCTCCCTCGCTCTGGTTCTCTCTCTCGCACTGAGTCTCTCTCTCGCACTGAATCTCTCTCTCTCGCACTGAATCTCTCTCTCGCACTGAATCTCTCTCTCTCGCACTGAATCTCTCTCTCTCGGACTGAATCCTCTCTCTCGCACTGAATCTCTCTCGCACTGAATCTCTCTCTCACACTGAATCTGTCTCTCGCACTGAATCTCTCCCTCGCACTGAATCGATCTATCTCGCACTGATTCTCTCTCTCGCTCTGAATCTCTCTCTCGCACTGAATGTCTCTCTCACAGTGAATCTCTCTCTCTCGCACTGAATCTCTCTCTCGTACTGAGTCTCTCTCTCTCGCACTGAATCCATCTCTCTCGCACTGAATCTCTGTCTCGCACTGAATCTCTCTCTCGCACTGAGTCTCTCTCGCACTGAATCTCTCTCTCGCACTGAATCTCTCTCTCTCGCACTGAATCTCTCTCTCGCACTGAATCTCTCTCTCTCGCACTGAATCTCTCTCTCTCGGACTGAATCCTCTCTCTCGCACTGAATCTCTCTCTTGCACTGAATCTCTCTCTCACACTGATTCTGTCTCTCGCACTGAATCTCTCTCTCGCACTGAATCACTATCTCTCGCACTGAATCTCTCTCTCGCACTGAGTCTCTCTCTCGCACTGAATCTGTCCCTCGCTCTGATTCTCTCTCTCGCACTGAGTCTCTCTCTCGCACTGAATCTCTCTCTCTCGCACTGAATCTCTCTCTCGCACTGAATCTCTCTCTCTCGCACTGAATCTCTCTCTCTCAGACTGAATCCTCTCTCTCGCACTGAATCTCTCTCGCACTGAATCTCTCTCTCACACTGAATCGGTCTCTCGCACTGAATCTCTCCCTCGCACTGAATCGCTCTCTCTCGCACTGATTCTCTCTCTCGCTCTGAATCTCTCTCTCGCACTGAATGTCTCTCTCACAGTGAATCTCTCTCTCTCGCACTGAATCTCTCTCTCGTACTGAGTCTCTCTCTCTCGCACTGAATCCATCTCTCTCGCACTGAATCTCTGTCTCGCACTGAATCTCTCTCTCGCACTGAGTCTCTCTCGCACTGAATCTCTCTCTCGCACTGAATCTCTCTCTCTCGCACTGAATCACTCTCTCGCACTGAACCTCTCTCTCGCCCTGATTCTCACTCTCTCACACTGAATCTCTCTCTCGCACTGATTCTCTCTATCGCACCGATTCTCTCTCTCTCACACTGAGTCTCTCTCTCGCACTGAGTCTCTCTCTCGCTCTGAAACTCTCTCTCTCGCACTGAATCTCTCTCACTCGCACTGAATCTCTCTCTCGCACTGAATCTCTCTCTCTCGCACTGAATCTCTCTCTCTCGGACTGAATCCTCTCTCTCGCACTGAATCTCTCTCGCACTGAATCTCTCTCTCACACTGAATCTGTCTCTCGCACTGAATCTCTCCCTCGCACTGAATCGATCTCTCTCGCACTGATTCTCTCTCTCGCTCTGAATCTCTCTCTCGCACTGAATGTCTCTCTCACAGTGAATCTCTCTCTCTCGCACTGAATCTCTCTCTCGTACTGAGTCTCTCTCTCTCGCACTGAATCCATCTCTCTCGCACTGAATCTCTGTCTCGCACTGAATCTCTCTCTCGCACTGAGTCTCTCTCGCACTGAATCTCTCTCTCGCACTGAATCTCTCTCTCGCACTGAATCTCTCTCTCGCACTGAATCTCTCTCTCTCGCACTGAATCTCTCTCTCTCGGACTGAATCCTCTCTCTCGCACTGAATCTCTCTCTTGCACTGAATCTCTCTCTCACACTGATTCTGTCTCTCGCACTGAATCTCTCTCTCGCACTGAATCACTATCTCTCGCACTGAATCTCTCTCTCGCACTGAATCTCTCTCTCGCACTGAATCTCTCCCTCGCTCTGATTCTCTCTCTCGCACTGAGTCTCTCTCTCGCACTGAATCTCTCTCTCTCGCACTGAATCTCTCTCTCGCACTGAATCTCTCTCTCTCGCACTGAATCTCTCTCTCTCAGACTGAATCCTCTCTCGCACTGAATCTTTCTCGCACTGAATCTCTCTCTCACACTGAATCGGTCTCTCGCACTGAATCTCTCCCTCGCACTGAATCGCTCTCTCTCGCACTGATTCTCTCTCTCGCTCTGAATCTCTCTCTCGCACTGAATGTCTCTCTCACAGTGAATCTCTCTCTCTCGCACTGAATCTCTCTCTCGTACTGAGTCTCTCTCTCTCGCACTGAATCCATCTCTCTCGCACTGAATCTCTGTCTCGCACTGAATCTCTCTCTCGCACTGAGTCTCTCTCGCACTGAATCTCTCTCTCGCACTGAATCTCTCTCTCTCGCACTGAATCACTCTCTCGCACTGAACCTCTCTCTCGCCCTGATTCTCACTCTCTCACACTGAATCTCTCTCTCGCACTGATTCTCTCTATCGCACCGATTCTCTCTCTCTCACACTGAGTCTCTCTCTCGCACTGAGTCTCTCTCTCGCTCTGAAACTCTCTCTCTCGCATTGAATCTCTCTCTCGCGCTGAATCTCTCTCTTGCACTGAGTCTCTCTCTCGCACTGAATCTCTCTCTTCCACTGCGTTTCTCTCTCGCTCTGAATCTCTCTCGCTCGCACTGAATCCTCTCTCTCGCACTGAATCTCAATCTCGCACTGAATCACTCCCTCGCACTGAATCTCTCTCTCACACTGAATCTCTCTCTCTCGCACTGAATATCTCTCTCGCATTGAATCTCTCTCTCTCGCACTGAATCTCTCTCTCGCACTGAATCCTCTCTCTCGCACTGAATCTCAATCTCGCACTGAATCTCTCCCTAGCACTGAATCTCTCTCTCACACTGAATCACTCTCTCTCGCACTGAATCTCTCTCTCTCGCACTGAATCCTCTCTCTCGCACTGAATCTCTCTCTCGCGCACTGAATCTCTCTCTCGCAGTGAGTCTCTCTCTCGCACTGATTCTCTCTCTCGCTCTGAATCTCACTCTCGCACTGAATCTCTCTCTCACTGTGAATCTCTCTCTCTCGCACTGAATCTCTCTCTCGCACTGAGTCTCTCTCTCTCGCACTGAATCCCTCTCTCTCGCACTGAATCCCTCTCTCGCACTGAGTCTCACTCTCTCGCACTGAATCTCTCTCTCGCACTGAATCTCTCTCTCTCGCACTGAATCTCTCTCTCGCACAGAATCTCTCTCTCTCGCACTGAATCTCTCTCTCTCGGTCTGAATCCTGTCTCTCGCACTGAATCTCTCTCTCGCACTGAATCTCTCTCTCACACTGATTCTGTCTCTCGCACTGAATCTCTCTCTCGCACTGAATCACTCTCTCTCGCACTGAATCTCTCTCTCGCACTGAGTCTCTCTCTCGCACTGAATCTCTCCCTCGCTCTGAATCTCTCTCTCGCACTGAATCTCTCTCTCGCACTGAATCTCTCTCTCTCGCACTGAATCTCTCCCTCGCACTGAATCATTCTCTCTCGCACTGAATCTCTCTCTCTCGGACTGAATCCTGTCTCTCGCACTGAATCTCTCTCTCGCACTGAATCTCTCTCTCACACTGAATCTGTCTCTCGCACTGAATCTCTCTCTCGCACAGAATCTCTCTCTCGCACTCAATCTCTCTCACTCGCACTGAATCATACTCTCGCACTGATTCTCTCTATCGCACTGAATCTCTCTCTCGCACTGAATCTCTCTCTCTCGCACTGAATCTCTCTCTCGCACTGAATCACTCTCTCTCGCACTGAATCTCTCTCTCGCACTGAATCTCTCTCTCGCTCTGAATCTCTCCGTCGCGCTGAATCTCTCTCTCTCGCACTGAATGTCTCTCTCACAGTGAATCTCTCTCTCTCGCACTGAATCTCTCTCTCGCACTGAGTCTCTCTCTCTCGCACTGAATCCCCATCTCTCGGACTGAATCCTATCTCTCGCACTGAATCTCTCCCTTGCACTGAATCTCTCTCTCACACTGAATCTGTCTCTCGCACTGAATCACTCTCAAGCACTGAATCTCTCTCTCTCACACTGAATCTCTCTCTCGCACTGAGTCTCTCTCTCGCACTGATTCTCTCTCTCGCTCTGAATCTCACTCTCGCACTGAATCTCTCTCTCACAGTGAATCTCTCTCTCTCGCACTGAATCTCTCTCTCACACTGAGTCTCTCTCTCTCGCACTGAATCCCTCTCTCTCGCTCTGAATCTCTCTCTCTCGCACTGAATCTCTCTCTCGCGCTGAATCTCTCTCTTGCACTGAGTCTCTCTCTCGCACTGAATCTCTCTCTTCCACTGCGTTTCTCTCTCGCTCTGAATCTCTCTCGCTCGCACTGAATCCTCTCTCTCGCACTGAATCTCAATCTCGCACTGAATCACTCCCTTGCACTGAATCTCTCTCTCACACTGAATCTCTCTCTCTCGCACTGAATATCTCTCTCGCACTGAATCTCTCTCTCTCGCACTGAATCTCTCTCTCGCACTGAATCCTCTCTCGAGCACTGAATCTCAATCTCGCACTGAATCTCTCCCTAGCACTGAATCTCTCTCTCACACTGAATCACTCTCTCTCGCACTGAATCTCTCTCTCTCGCACTGAATCCTCTCTCTCGCACTGAATCTCTCTCTCGCGCACTGAATCTCTTTCTCGCAGTGAGTCTCTCTCTCGCACTGATTCTCTCACTCGCTCTGAATCTCACTCTCGCACTGAATCTCTCTCTCACTGTGAATCTCTCTCTCTCGCACTGAATCTCTCTCTCGCACTGAGTCTCTCTCTCTCGCACTGAATCCCTCTCTCTCGCACTGAATCTCTCTCTCGCACTGAGTCTCACTCTCTCGCACTGAATCTCTCTCTCGCACTGAATCTCTCTCTCTCGCACTGAATCTCTCTCTCGCATTGAATCTCTCTCTCTCGCACTGAATCTCTCTCTCGCACTGAATCTCTCTCTCTCGCACTGAATCTCTCTCTCTCGGTCTGAATCCTCTCTCTCGCACTGAATCTCTCTCTCGCACTGAATCTCTCTCTCACACTGATTCTGTCTCTCGCACTGAATCTCTCTCTCGCACTGAATCACTCTCTCTCGCACTGAATCTCTCTCTCGCTCTGAATCTCTCTCTCGCACTGAATCTCTCTCTCGCACTGAATCTCTCTCTCTCGCACTGAATCTCTCTCTCGCACTGAATTATTCTCTCTCGCACTGAATCTCTCTCTCTCGGACTGAATCCTGTCTCTCGCACTGAATCTCTCTCTCGCACTGAATCTCTCTCACACACTGAATCTGTCTCTCGCACTGAATCTCTCTCTCGCACTGAATCCTCTTTCTCGCACTGAATTTCTCTCTTGCACTGAATCTCTCTCTCACACTGAATCTCTCTCTCTGGCACTGAATCTCACTTTCTCGCACTGAATCTCTCTCTCGCACTCAATCTCTCTCACTCGCACTGAATCACACTCTCGCACTGATTCTCTCTCTCGCACTGAATCTCTCTCTCGCACTGAATCTCTCTCTCTCGCACTGAATCTCTCTCTTGCACTGAGTCTCTCTCTCGCACTGAATCTCTCTCTCGCTCTGAATCTCTCCGTCGCACTGAATCTCTCTCTCTCGCACTGAATGTCTCTCTCACAGTGAATCTCTCTCTCTCGCACTGAATCTCTCTCTCGCACTGAGTCTCTCTCTCTCGCACTGAATCCCTCTCTCTCGGACTGAATCCTATCTCTCGCACTGAATCTCTCCCTTGCACTGAATCTCTCTCTCACACTGAATCTGTCTCTCGCACTGAATCTCTCTCTCGCACTGAATCTCTCTCTCTCACACTGAATCTCTCTCTCGCACTGAGTCTCTCTCTCGCACTGATTCTCTCTCTCGCTCTGAATCTCACTCTCGCACTGAATCTCTCTCTCACTGTGAATCTCTCTCTCTCGCACTGAATCTCTCTCTCACACTGAGTCTCTCTCTCTCGCACTGAATCCCTCTCTCTCGCACTGAATCTCTCTCTCGCACTGAGTCTCACTCTCTCGCACTGAATCTCTCTCTCGCACTGAATCTCTCTCTCTCGCACTGAATCTCTCTCTCGCACTGAATCTCTCTCTCTCGCACTGAATCTCTCTCTCGCACTGAATCTCTCTCTCTCGCACTGAATCTCTCTCTCTCGGACTGAATCCTCTCTCTCGCACTGAATCTCTCCCTCGCACTGAATCTCTCTCTCTCACACTGAATCTCTCTCTCGCACTGAGTCTCTCTCTCGCACTGATTCTCTCTCTCGCTCTGAATCTCACTCTCGCACTGAATCTCTCTCTCACAGTGAATCTCTCTCTCTCGCACTGAATCTCTCTCTCACACTGAGTCTCTCTCTCTCGCACTGAATCCCTCTCTCTCGCACTGTATCTCTCTCTCGCACTCAGTCTCACTCTCTCGCACTGAATCTCTCTCTCGCACTGAATCTCTCTCTCTCGCACTGAATCTCTCTCTCGCACTGAATTTCTCTATCTCGCACTGAATCTCTCTCTCGCACTGAATCTCTCTCTCTCGCACTGAATCTCTCTCTCTCGGACTGAATCCTCTCTCTCGCACTGAATCTCTCTCTCACACTGATTCTGTCTCTCGCACTGAATCTCTCTCTCGCACTGAATCACTATCTCTCACACTGAATCTCTCTCTCGCACTGAGTCTCTCTCTCGCACTGAATCTCTCCCTCGCTCTGATTCTCTCTCTCGCACTGAGTCTCTCTCTCGCACTGAATCTCTCTCTCTCGCACTGAATCTCTCTCTCGCACTGAATCTCTCTCTCTCGCACTGAATCTCTCTCTCTCAGACTGAATCCTCTCTCTCGCACTGAATCTCTCTCGCAGTGAATCTCTCTCTCACACTGAATCTGTCTCTCGCACTGAATCTCTCCCTCGCACTGAATCGCTCTCTCTCGCACTGATTCTCTCTCTCGCTCTGAATCTCTCTCTCGCACTGAATGTCTCTCTCACAGTGAATCTCTCTCTCTCGCAGTGAATTTCTCTCTCGTACTGAGTCTCTCTCTCTCGCACTGAATCCATCTCTCTCGCACTGAATCTCTCTCTCACACTGAATCTCTCTCTCGCACTGATTCTCTCTATCGCACTGATTCTCTCTCTCTCACACTGAGTCTCTCTCTCGCACTGAGTCTCTCTCTCGCTCTGAATCTCTCTCTCTCGCACTGAATCTCTCTCTCGCGCTGAATCTCTCTCTTGCACTGAGTCTCTCTCTCGCACTGAATCTCTCTCTTCCACTGCGTTTCTCTCTCGCTCTGAATCTCTCTCGCTCGCACTGAATCCTCTCTCTCGCACTGAATCTCAATCTCGCACTGAATCACTCCCTCGCACTGAATCTCTCTCTCACACTGAATCTCTCTCTCTCGCACTGAATATCTCTCTCGCACTGAATCTCTCTCTCTCGCACTGAATCTCTCTCTCGCACTGAATCCTCTCTCGAGCACTGAATCTCAATCTCGCACTGAATCTCTCCCTAGCACTGAATCTCTCTCTCACACTGAATCACTCTCTCTCGCACTGAATCTCTCTCTCTCGCACTGAATCCTCTCTCTCGCACTGAATCTCTCTCTCGCGCACTGAATCTCTCTCTCGCAGTGAGTCTCTCTCTCGCACTGATTCTCTCTCTCGCTCTGAATCTCACTCTCGCACTGAATCTCTCTCTCACTGTGAATCTCTCTCTCTCGCACTGAATCTCTCTCTCGCACTGAGTCTCTCTCTCTCGCACTGAATCCCTCTCTCTCGCACTGAATCTCTCTCTCGCACTGAGTCTCACTCTCTCGCACTGAATCTCTCTCTCGCACTGAATCTCTCTCTCTCGCACTGAATCTCTCTCTCGCACTGAATCTCTCTCTCTCGCACTGAATCTCTCTCTCGCACTGAATCTCTCTCTCTCGCACTGAATCTCTCTCTCTCGGTCTGAATCCTCTCTCTCGCACTGAATCTCTCTCTCGCACTGAATCTCTCTCTCACACTGATTCTGTCTCTCGCACTGAATCTCTCTCTCGCACTGAATCACTCTCTCTCGCACTGAATCTCTCTCTCGCACTGAGTCTCTCTCTCGCACTGAATCTCTCCCTCGCTCTGAATCTCTCTCTCGCACTGAATCTCTCTCTCGCACTGAATCTCTCTCTCTCGCACTGAATCTCTCCCTCGCACTGAATCATTCTCTCTCGCACTGAATCTCTCTCTCTCGGACTGAATCCTGTCTCTCGCACTGAATCTCTCTCTCGCACTGAATCTCTCTCTCTCGCACTGAATCTCTCTCTTGCACTGAGTCTCTCTCTCGCACTGAATCTCTCTCTCGCTCTGAATCTCTCCGTCGCACTGAATCTCTCTCTCTCGCACTGAATGTCTCTCTCACAGTGAATCTCTCTCTCTCGCACTGAATCTCTCTCTCGCACTGAGTCTCTCTCTCTCGCACTGAATCCCTCTCTCTCGGACTGAATCCTATCTCTCGCACTGAATCTCTCCCTTGCACTGAATCTCTCTCTCACACTGAATCTGTCTCTCGCACTGAATCTCTCTCTCGCACTGAATCTCTCTCTCTCACACTGAATCTCTCTCTCGCACTGAGTCTCTCTCTCGCACTGATTCTCTCTCTCGCTCTGAATCTCACTCTCGCACTGAATCTCTCTCTCACAGTGAATCTCTCTCTCTCGCACTGAATCTCTCTCTCACACTGAGTCTCTCTCTCTCGCACTGAATCCCTCTCTCTCGCTCTGAATCTCTCTCTCTTGCACTGAGTCTCTCTCTCGCACTGAATCTCTCTCTTCCACTGCGTTTCTCTCTCGCTCTGAATCTCTCTCGCTCGCACTGAATCCTCTCTCTCGCACTGAATCTCAATCTCGCACTGAATCACTCCCTCGCACTGTATCTCTCTCTCACACTGAATCTCTCTCTCTCGCACTGAATATCTCTCTCGCACTGAATCTCTCTCTCTCGCACTGAATCTCTCTCTCGCACTGAATCCTCTCTCGAGCACTGAATCTCAAACTCGCACTGAATCTCTCCCTAGCACAGAATCTCTCTCTCACACTGAATCACTCTCTCTCCCACTGAATCTCTCTCTCTCGCACTGAATCCTCTCTCTCGCACTGAATCTCTCTCTCGCGCACTGAACCTCTCTCTCGCAGTGAGTCTCTCTCTCGCACTGATTCTCTCTCTCGCTCTGAATCTCACTCTCGCACTGAATCTCTCTCTCACTGTGAATCTCTCTCTCTCGCACTGAATCTCTCTCTCGCACTGAGTCTCTCTCTCTCGCACTGAATCCCTCTCTCTCGCACCGAATCTCTCTCTCGCACTGAGTCTCACTCTCTCGCACTGAATCTCTCTCTCGCACTGAATCTCTCTCTCTCGCACTGAATCTCTCTCTCGCACTGAATCTCTCTCTCTCGCACTGAATCTCTCTCTCGCACTGAATCTCTCTCTCTCGCACTGAATCTCTCTCTCTCGGTCTGAATCCTCTCTCTCGCACTGAATCTCTCTCTCGCACTGAATCTCTCTCTCACACTGATTCTGTCTCTCGCACTGAATCTCTCTCTCGCACTGAATCACTCTCTCTCGCACTGAATCTCTCTCTCGCACTGAGTCTCTCTCTCGCACTGAATCTCTCCCTCGCTCTGAATCTCTCTCTCGCACTGAATCTCTCTCTCGCACTGAATCTCTCTCTCTCGCACTGAATCTCTCTCTCGCACTGAATCATTCTCTCTCGCACTGAATCTCTCTCTCTCGGACTGAATCCTGTCTCTCGCACTGAATCTCTCTCTCGCACTGAATCTCTCTCTCACACTGAATCTGTCTCTCGCACTGAATCTCTCTCTCGCACTGAATCCTCTTTCTCGCACTGAATTTCTCTCTTGCACTGAATCTCTCTCTCACACTGAATCTCTCTCTCTGGCACGGAATCTCACTTTCTCGCACTGAATCTCTCTCTCGCACTCAATCTCTCTCACTCGCACTGAATCACACTCTCGCACTGATTCTCTCTCTCGCACTGAATCTCTCTCTCGCACTGAATCTCTCTCTCTCGCACTGAATCTCTCTCTTGCACTGAGTCTCTCTCTCGCACTGAATCTCTCTCTCGCTCTGAATCTCTCCGTCGCACTGAATCTCTCTCTCTCGCACTGAATGTCTCTCTCACAGTGAATCTCTCTCTCTCGCACTGAATCTCTCTCTCGCACTGAGTCTCTCTCTCTCGCACTGAATCCCTCTCTCTCGGACTGAATCCAATCTCTCGCACTGAATCTCTCCCTTGCACTGAATCTCTCTCTCACACTGAGTCTCACTCTCTCGCACTGAATCTCTCTCTCGCACTGAATCTCTCTCTCTCGCACTGAATCTCTCTCTCGCACTGAATCTCTCTCTCTCGCACTGAATCTCTCTCTCGCACTGAATCTCTCTCTCTCGCACTGAATCTCTCTCTCTCGGACTGAATCCTCTCTCTCGCACTGAATCTCTCTCTTGCACTGAATCTCTCTCTCACACTGATTCTGTCTCTCGCACTGAATCTCTCTCTCGCACTGAATCACTATCTCTCGCACTGAATCTCTCTCTCGCACTGTGTCTCTCTCTCGCACTGAATCTCTCCCTCGCTCTGATTCTCTCTCTCGCACTGAGTCTCTCTCTCGCACTGAATCTCTCTCTCTCGCACTGAATCTCTCTCTCGCACTGAATCTCTCTCTCTCGCACTGAATCTCTCTATCGGACTGAATCCTCTCTCTCGCACTGAATCTCTCTCGCACTGAATCTCTCTCTCACACTGAATCGGTCTCTCGCGCTGAATCTCTCCCTCGCACTGAATCTCTCTCTCTCGCACTGATTCTCTCTCTCGCTCTGAATCTCTCTCTCGCACTGAATGTCTCTCTCACAGTGAATCTCTCTCTCTCGCACTGAATCTCTCTCTCGTACTGAGTCTCTCTCTCTCGCACTGAATCCCTCTCTCTCGCACTGAATCTCTGTCTCTCACTGAATCTCTCTCTCGCACTGAGTCTCTCTCGCACTGAATCTCTCTCTCGCACTGAATCTCTCTCTCTCCCACTGAATCACTCTCTCGCACTGAACCTCTCTCTCGCCCTGATTCTCACTCTCTCACACTGAATCTCTCTCTCGCACTGATTCTCTCTATCGCACTGATTCTCACTCTCTCACACTGAATCTCTCTCTCGCACTGATTCTCTCTATCGCACTGATTATCTCTCTCTCACACTGAGTCTCTCTCTCGCACTGAGTCTCTCTCTCGCTCTGAATCTCTCTCTCTCGCACTGATTCTCTCTCTCGCGCTGAATCTCTCTCTTGCACTGAGTCTCTCTCTCGCACTGAATCTCTCTCTTCCACTGCGTTTCTCTCTCGCTCTGAATCTCTCTCGCTCGCACTGAATCCTCTCTCTCGCACTGAATCTCAATCTCGCACTGAATCACTCCCTCGCACTGAATCTCTCTCTCACACTGAATCTCTCTCTCTCGCACTGAATATCTCTCTCGCACTGAATCTCTCTCTCTCGCACTGAATCTCTCTCTCGCACTGAATCCTCTCTCGAGCACTGAATCTCAATCTCGCACTGAATCTCTCCCTAGCACTGAATCTCTCTCTCACACTGAATCACTCTCTCTCGCACTGAATCTCTCTCTCGCACTGAATCCTCTCTCTCGCACTGAATCTCTCTCTCGCGCACTGAATCTCTCTCTCGCAGTGAGTCTCTCTCTCGCACTGATTCTCTCTCTCGCTCTGAATCTCACTCTCGCACTGAATCTCTCTCACTGTGAATCTCTCTCTCTCGCACTGAATCTCTCTCTCGCACTGAGTCTCTCTCTCTCGCACTGAATCCCTCTCTCTCGCACTGAATCTCTCTCTCGCACTGAGTCTCACTCTCTCTCGCACTGAATCTCTCTCTCGCACTGAATCTCTCTCACTCGCACTGAATCTCTCTCTCGCACTGAATCTCTCTCTCTCGCGCTGAATCTCTCTCTCGCACTCAATCTCTCTCTCTCTCGCACTGAATCTCTCTCTCTCGGACTGAATCCTCTCTCTCGCACTGAATCTCTCTCTCACTCTGAATCTCTCTCTCACACTGATTCTGTCTCTCGCACTGAATCTCTCTCTCGCACTGAATCACTCTCTCTCGCACTGCATCTCTCTCTCGCACTGAGTCTCTCTCTCGCACTGAATCTCTCCCTCTCTCTGAATCTCTCTTTCGCACTGAATCTCTCTCTCGCACTGAATCTCTCTCTCTCGCACTGAATCTCTCTCTCGCACTGAATCATTCACTCTCGCACTGAATCTCTCTCTCTCGGACTGAATCCTGTCTCTCGCACTGAATCTCTCTCTCGCACTGAATCTCTCTCTCACACTGAATTTGTCTCTCGCACTGAATCTCTCTCTCGCACTGAATCCTCTCTCTCGCACTGAATTTCTCTCTTGCACTGAATCTCTCTCTCACACTGAATCTCTCTCTCTGGCTCTGAATCTCACTTTCTCGCACTGAATCTCTCTCTCGCACTCAATCTCTCGCACTCGCACTGAATCACACTCTCGCACTGATTCTCTCTCTCGCACTGAATCTCTCTCTCGCACTGAATCTCTCTCTCTCGCACTGAATCTCTCTCTTGCACTGAGTCTCTCTCTCGCACTGAATCTCTCTCTCGCTCTGAATCTCTCCGTCGCACTGAATCTCTCTCTCTCGCACTGAATGTCTCTCTCACAGTGAATCTCTCTCTCTCGCACTGAATCTCTCTCTCGCACTCAATCTCTCGCAATCGCACTGAATCACACTCTCGCACTGATTCTCTCTCTCGCACTGAATCTTTCTCTCGCTCTGAATCTCTCCGTCGCACTGAATCTCTCTCTCTCGCACTGAATCCCTCTCTCTCGGACTGAATCCTATCTCTCGCACTGAATCTCTCCCTCGCACTGAATCTCTCTCTCACTCTGAATCTGTCTCTCGCACTGAATCTCTCTCTCGCACTGAATCTCTCTCTCTCACACTGAATCTCTCTCTCGCACTGAGTCTCTCTCTCGCACTGATTCTCTCTCTCGCTCTGAATCTCACTCTCGCACTGAATCTCTCTCTCACAGTGAATCTCTCTCTCTCGCACTGAATCTCTCTCTCACACTGAGTCTCTCTCTCTCGCACTGAATCCCTCTCTCTCGCACTGAATCTCTCTCTCGCACTGAGTCTCACTCTCTCGCACTGAATCTCTCTCTCGCACTGAATCTCTCTCTCTCGCACTGAATCTCTCTCTCGCACTGAATCTCTCTCTCTCGCACTGAATCTCTCTCTCGCACTGAATCTCTCTCTCTCGCACTGAATCTCTCTCTCTCGGACTGAATCCTCTCTCTCGCACTGAATCTCTCTCTTGCACTGAATCTCTCTCTCACACTGATTCTGTCTCTCGCACTGAATCTCTCTCTCGCACTGAATCACTATCTCTCGCACTGAATCTCTCTCTCGCACTGTGTCTCTCTCTCGCACTGAATCTCTCCCTCGCTCTGATTCTCTCTCTCGCACTGAGTCTCTCTCTCGCACTGAATCTCTCTCTCTCGCACTGAATCTCTCTCTCGTACTGAATCTCTCTCTCTCTCACTGAATCTCTCTCTCGGACTGAATCCTCTCTCTCGCACTGAATCTCTCTCGCACTGAATCTCTCTCTCACACTGAATCGGTCTCTCGCACTGAATCTCTCCCTCGCACTGAATCTCTCTCTCTTGCACTGATTCTCTCTCTCGCTCTGAATCTCTCTCTCGCACTGAATGTCTCTCTCACAGTGAATCTCTCTCTCTCGCACTGAATCTCTCTCTCGTACTGAGTCTCTCTCTCTCGCACTGAATCCCTCTCTCTCGCACTGAATCTCTGTCTCTCACTGAATCTCTCTCTCGCACTGAGTCTCTCTCGCACTGAATCTCTCTCTCGCACTGAATCTCTCTCTCTCGCACTGAATCACTCTCTCGCACTGAACCTCTCTCTCGCCCTGATTCTCACTCTCTCACACTGAATCTCTCTCTCGCACTGATTCTCTCTATCGCACTGATTCTCTCTCTCTCACACTGAGTCTCTCTCTCGCTCTGAATCTCTCTCTCGCACTGAATCTCTCTCTCGCGCTGAATCTCTCTCTTGCACTGAGTCTCTCTCTCGCACTGAATCTCTCTCTTCCACTGCGTTTCTCTCTCGCTCTGAATCTCTCTCGCTCGCACTGAAGCCTCTCTCTCGCACTGAATCTCAATCTCGCACTGAATCACTCCCTCGCACTGAATCTCTCTCTCACACTGAATCTCTCTCTCTCGCACTGAATATCTCTCTCGCAGTGAATTTCTCTCTCTCGCACTGAATCTCTCTCTCGCACTGAATCCTCTCTCGAGCACTGAATCTCAATCTCGCACTGAATCTCTCCCTAGCACTGAATCTCTCTCTCACACTGAATCACTCTCTCTCGCACTGAATCTCTCTCTCTCGCACTGAATCCTCTCTCTCGCACTGAATCTCTCTCTCGCGCACTGAATCTCTCTCTCACTGTGAATCTCTCTCTCTCGCACTGAATCTCTCTCTCGCACTGAGTCTCTCTCTCTCGCACTGAATCCCTCTCTCTCGCACTGAATCTCTCTCTCGCACTGAGTCTCACTCTCTCTCGCACTGAATCTCTCTCTCGCACTGAATCTCTCTCTCTCGCACTGAATCTCTCTCTCGCACTGAATCTCTCTCTCTCGCGCTGAATCTCTCTCTCGCACTGAATCTCTCTCTCTCGCACTGAATCTCTCTCTCTCGGACTGAATCCTCTCTCTCGCACTGAATCTCTCTCTCACTCTGAATCTCTCTCTCACACTGATTCTGTCTCTCGCACTGAATCTCTCTCTCGCACTGAATCACTCTCTCTCGCACTGAATCTCTCTCTCGCACTGAGTCTCTCTCTCGCACTGAATCTCTCCCTCTCTCTGAATCTCTCTCTCGCACTGAATCTCTCTCTCGCAATGAATCTCTCTCTCTCGTACTGAATCTCTCTCTCGCACTGAATCATTCTCTCTCGCACTGAATCTCTCTCTCTCGAACTGAATCCTGTCTCTCGCACTGAATCTCTCTCTCGCACTGAATCTCTCTCTCGCACTGAATCACTCTCTCTCGCACTGAATCTCTCTCTCGCACTGAGTCTCTCTCTCGCACTGAATCTCTCCCTCTCTCTGAATCTCTCTCTCGCACTGAATCTCTCTCTCGCACTGAATCTCTCTCTCGCACTGAATCATTCTCTCTCGCACTGAATCTCTCTCTCTCGAACTGAATCCTGTCTCTCGCACTGAGTCTCTCTCTCGCACTGAATCTCTCCCTCTCTCTGAATCTCTCTCTCGCACTGAATCTCTCTCTCGCACTGAATCTCTCTCTCTCGCACTGAATATCTCTCTCGCAGTGAATCTCTCTCTCTCGCACTGAATCTCTCTCTCGCACTGAATCCTCTCTCGAGCACTGAATCTCAATCTCGCACTGAATCTCTCCCTTGCACTGAATCTCTCTCTCGCACTGAATCCTCTCTCTCGCACTGAAATTCTCTCTTGCACTGAATCTCTCTCTCACACTGAATCTCTCTCTCTGGCACTGAATCTCACTTTCTCGCACTGAATCTCTCTCTCGCACTCAATCTCTCTCACTCGCACTGAATCACACTCTCGCACTGATTCTCTCTCTCGCACTGAATCTCTCTCTCGCACTGAATCTCTCTCTCTCGCACTGAATCTCTCTCTTGCACTGAGTCTCTCTCTCGCACTGAATCTCTCTCTCGCTCTGAATCTCTCCGTCGCACTGAATCTCTCTCTCTCGCACTGAATGTCTCTCTCACAGTGAATCTCTCTCTCTCGCACTGAATCTCTCTCTCGCACTGAGTCTCTCTCTCTCGCACTGAATCCCTCTCTCTCGGACTGAATCCTATCTCTCGCACTGAATCTCTCCCTCGCACTGAATCTCTCTCTCACACTGAATCTGTCTCTCGCACTGAATCTCTCTCTCGCACTGAATCTCTCTCTCTCACACTGAATCTCTCTCTCGCACTGAGTCTCTCTCTCGCACTGATTCTCTCTCTCGCTCTGAATCTCACTCTCGCACTGAATCTCTCTCTCACAGTGAATCTCTCTCTCTCGCACTGAATCTCTCTCTCACACTGAGTCTCTCTCTCTCGCACTGAATCCCTCTCTCTCGCACTGAATCTCTCTCTCGCACTGAGTCTCACTCTCTCGCACTGAATCTCTCTCTCGCACTGAATCTCTCTCTCTCGCACTGAATCTCTCTCTCGCACTGAATCTCTCTCTCTCGCACTGAATCTCTCTCTCGCACTGAATCTCTCTCTCTCGCACTGAATCTCTCTCTCTCGGACTGAATCCTCTCTCTCGCACTGAATCTCTCTCTTGCACTGAATCTCTCTGTCAAACTGATTCTGTCTCTCGCACTGAATCTCTCTCTCGCACTGAATCACTATCTCTCGCACTGAATCTCTCTCTCGCACTGTGTCTCTCTCTCGCACTGAATCTCTCCCTCGCTCTGATTCTCTCTCTCGCACTGAGTCTCTCTGTCGCACTGAATCTCTCTCTCTCGCACTGAATCTCTCTCTCGCACTGAATCTCTCTCTCTCGCACTGAATCTCTCTCTCGGACTGAATCCTCTCTCTCGCACTGAATCTCTCTCGCACTGAATCTCTCTCTCACACTGAATCGGTCTCTCGCACTGAATCTCTCCCTCGCACTGAATCTCTCTCTCTCGCA
This sequence comes from Heterodontus francisci, assembly GCF_036365525.1. Lineage (NCBI taxonomy): Eukaryota > Metazoa > Chordata > Chondrichthyes > Heterodontiformes > Heterodontidae > Heterodontus > Heterodontus francisci. Next base: position 132,836 of record NW_027140989.1, on the reverse strand, counting down.
CTGATTCTCTCTCTCGCTCTGAATCTCTCTCTCGCACTGAATGTCTCTCTCACAGTGTATCTCTCTCTCTCGCACTGAATCTCTCTCTCGTACTGAGTCTCTCTCTCTCGCACTGAATCCCTCTCTCTCGCACTGAATCTCTGTCTCTCACTGAATCTCTCTCTCGCACTGAGTCTCTCTCTCTCGCACTGAATCCCTCTCTCTCGCACTGAATCTCTCTCTCGCACTGAGTCTCACTCTCTCTCGCACTGAATCTCTCTCTCGCACTGAATCTCTCTCTCTCGCACTGAATCTCTCTCTCGCACTGAATCTCTCTCTCTCGCGCTGAATCTCTCTCTCGCACTGAATCTCTCTCTCTCGCACTGAATCTCTCTCTCTCGGACTGAATCCTCTCTCTCGCACTGAATCTCTCTCTCACTCTGAATCTCTCTCTCACACTGATTCTGTCTCTCGCACTGAATCTCTCTCTCGCACTGAATCACTCTCTCTCGCACTGAATCTCTCTCTCGCACTGAGTCTCTCTCTCGCACTGAATCTCTCCCTCTCTCTGAATCTCTCTCTCGCACTGAATCTCTCTCTCGCAATGAATCTCTCTCTCTCGTACTGAATCTCTCTCTCGCACTGAATCATTCTCTCTCGCACTGAATCTCTCTCTCTCGAACTGAATCCTGTCTCTCGCACTGAATCTCTCTCTCGCACTGAATCTCTCTCTCGCACTGAATCACTCTCTCTCGCACTGAATCTCTCTCTCGCACTGAGTCTCTCTCTCGCACTGAATCTCTCCCTCTCTCTGAATCTCTCTCTCGCACTGAATCTCTCTCTCGCACTGAATCTCTCTCTCGCACTGAATCATTCTCTCTCGCACTGAATCTCTCTCTCTCGAACTGAATCCTGTCTCTCGCACTGAGTCTCTCTCTCGCACTGAATCTCTCCCTCTCTCTGAATCTCTCTCTCGCACTGAATCTCTCTCTCGCACTGAATCTCTCTCTCTCGCACTGAATATCTCTCTCGCAGTGAATCTCTCTCTCTCGCACTGAATCTCTCTCTCGCACTGAATCCTCTCTCGAGCACTGAATCTCAATCTCGCACTCAATCTCTCCCTTGCACTGAATCTCTCTCTCGCACTGAATCCTCTCTCTCGCACTGAAATTCTCTCTTGCACTGAATCTCTCTCTCACACTGAATCTCTCTCTCTGGCACTGAATCTCACTTTCTCGCACTGAATCTCTCTCTCGCACTCAATCTCTCTCACTCGCACTGAATCACACTCTCGCACTGATTCTCTCTCTCGCACTGAATCTCTCTCTCGCACTGAATCTCTCTCTCTCGCACTGAATCTCTCTCTTGCACTGAGTCTCTCTCTCGCACTGAATCTCTCTCTCGCTCTGAATCTCTCCGTCGCACTGAATCTCTCTCTCTCGCACTGAATGTCTCTCTCACAGTGAATCTCTCTCTCTCGCACTGAATCTCTCTCTCGCACTGAGTCTCTCTCTCTCGCACTGAATCCCTCTCTCTCGGACTGAATCCTATCTCTCGCACTGAATCTCTCCCTCGCACTGAATCTCTCTCTCACACTGAATCTGTCTCTCGCACTGAATCTCTCTCTCGCACTGAATCTCTCTCTCTCACACTGAATCTCTCTCTCGCACTGAGTCTCTCTCTCGCACTGATTCTCTCTCTCGCTCTGAATCTCACTCTCGCACTGAATCTCTCTCTCACAGTGAATCTCTCTCTCTCGCACTGAATCTCTCTCTCACACTGAGTCTCTCTCTCTCGCACTGAATCCCTCTCTCTCGCACTGAATCTCTCTCTCGCACTGAGTCTCACTCTCTCGCACTGAATCTCTCTCTCGCACTGAATCTCTCTCTCTCGCACTGAATCTCTCTCTCGCACTGAATCTCTCTCTCTCGCACTGAATCTCTCTCTCGCACTGAATCTCTCTCTCTCGCACTGAATCTCTCTCTCTCGGACTGAATCCTCTCTCTCGCACTGAATCTCTCTCTTGCACTGAATCTCTCTCTCAAACTGATTCTGTCTCTCGCACTGAATCTCTCTCTCGCACTGAATCACTATCTCTCGCACTGAATCTCTCTCTCGCACTGTGTCTCTCTCTCGCACTGAATCTCTCCCTCGCTCTGATTCTCTCTCTCGCACTGAGTCTCTCTGTCGCACTGAATCTCTCTCTCTCGCACTGAATCTCTCTCTCGCACTGAATCTCTCTCTCTCGCACTGAATCTCTCTCTCGGACTGAATCCTCTCTCTCGCACTGAATCTCTCTCGCACTGAATCTCTCTCTCACACTGAATCGGTCTCTCGCACTGAATCTCTCCCTCGCACTGAATCTCTCTCTCTCGCACTGATTCTCTCTCTCGCTCTGAATCTCTCTCTCGCACTGAATGTCTCTCTCACAGTGTATCTCTCTCTCTCGCACTGAATCTCTCTCTCGTACTGAGTCTCTCTCTCTCGCACTGAATCCCTCTCTCTCGCACTGAATCTCTGTCTCTCACTGAATCTCTCTCTCGCACTGAGTCTCTCTCGCACTGAATCTCTCTCTCGCACTGAATCTCTCTCTCTCGCACTGAATCACACTCTCGCACTGAACCTCTCTCTCGCCCTGATTCTCACTCTCTCACACTGAATCTCTCTCTCGCACTGATTCTCTCTATCGCACTGATTCTCTCTCTCTCACACTGAGTCTCTCTCTCGCACTGAGTCTCTCTCTCGCTCTGAATCTCTCTCTCGCACTGAATCTCTCTCTCGCGCTGAATCTCTCTCTTGCACTGAGTCTCTCTCTCGCACTGAATCTCTCTCTTCAACTGCGTTTCTCTCTCGCTCTGAATCTCTCTCGCTCGCACTGAAGCCTCTCTCTCGCACTGAATCTCAATCTCGCACTGAATCACTCCCTCGCACTGAATCTCTCTCTCACACTGAATCTCTCTCTCTCGCACTGAATATCTCTCTCGCAGTGAATCTCTCTCTCTCGCACTGAATCTCTCTCTCGCACTGAATCCTCTCTCGAGCACTGAATCTCAATCTCGCACTGAATCTCTCCCTAGCACTGAATCTCTCCCTCACACTGAATCACTCTCTCTCGCACTGAATCTCTCTCTCTCGCACTGAATCCTCTCTCTCGCACTGAATCTCTCCCTCGCGCACTGAATCTCTCTCTCGCAGTGAGTCTCTCTCTCGCACTGATTCTCTCTCTCTCTCTGAATCTCACTCTCGCACTGAATCTCTCTCTCACTGTGAATCTCTCTCTCTCGCACTGAATCTCTCTCTCGCACTGAGTCTCTCTCTCTCGCACTGAATCCCTCTCTCTCGCACTGAATCTCTCTCTCGCACTGAGTCTCACTCTCTCTCGCACTGAATCTCTCTCTCGCACTGAATCTCTCTCTCTCGCACTGAATCTCTCTCTCGCACTGAATCTCTCTCTCTCGCGCTGAATCTCTCTCTCGCACTGAATCTCTCTCTCTCGCACTGAATCTCTCTCTCTCGGACTGAATCCTCTCTCTCGCACTGAATCTCTCTCTCACTCTGAATCTCTCTCTCACACTGATTCTGTCTCTCGCACTGAATCTCTCTCTCGCACTGAATCACTCTCTCTCGCACTGAATCTCTCTCTCGCACTGAGTCTCTCTCTCGCACTGAATCTCTCCCTCTCTCTGAATCTCTCTCTCGCACTGAATCTCTCACTCGCACTGAATCTCTCTCTCTCGCACTGAATCTCTCTCTCGCACTGAATCATTCTCTCTCGCACTGAATCTCTCTCTCTCGAACTGAATCCTGTCTCTCGCACTGAATCTCTCTCTCGCACTGAATCTCTCTCTCGCACTGAATCACTCTCTCTCGCACTGAATCTCTCTCTCGCACTGAGTCTCTCTCTCGCACTGAATCTCTCCCTCTCTCTGAATCTCTCTCTCGCACTGAATCTCTCTCTCGCACTGAATCTCTCTCTCTCGCACTGAATCTCTCTCGCACTGAATCATTCTCTCTCGCACTGAATCTCTCTCTCTCGAACTGAATCCTGTCTCTCGCACTGAGTCTCTCTCTCGCACTGAATCTCTCCCTCTCTCTGAATCTCTCTCTCGCACTGAATCTCTCTCTCGCACTGAATCTCTCTCTCTCGCACTGAATCCTCTCACGAGCACTGAATCTCAATCTCGCACTGAATCTCTCCCTAGCACTGAATCTCTCTCTCGCACTGAATCCTCTCTCTCGCACGGAATTTCTCTCTTGCACTGAATCTCTCTCTCACACTGAATCTCTCTCTCTGGCACTGAATCTCACTTTCTTGCACTGAATCTCTCTCTCGCACTCAATCTCTCTCACTCGCACTGAATCACACTCTCGCACTGATTCTCTCTCTCGCACTGAATCTCTCTCTCGCACTGAATCTCTCTCTCTCGCACTGAATCTCTCTCTTGCACTGAGTCTCTGTCTCGCACTGAATCTCTCTCTCGCTCTGAATCTCTCCGTCGCACTGAATCTCTCTCTCTCGCACTGAATGTCTCTCTCACAGTGAATCTCTCTCTCTCGCACTGAATCTCTCTCTCGCACTGAGTCTCTCTCTCTCGCACTGAATCCCTCTCTCTCGGACTGAATCCTATCTCTCGCACTGAATCTCTGCCTCGCACTGAATCTCTCTCTCACACTGAATCTGTCTCTCGCACTGAATCTCTCTCTCGCACTGAATCTCTCTCTCTCACACTGAATCTCTCTCTCGCACTGAGTCTCTCTCTCGCACTGATTCTCTCTCTCGCTCTGAATCTCACTCTCGCACTGAATCTCTCTCTCTCGCACTGAATCTCTCTCTCACACTGAGTCTCTCTCTCGCACTGAATCCCTCTCTCTCGCACTGAATCTCTCTCTCGCACTGAGTCTCACTCTCTCGCACTGAATCTCTCTCTCGCACTGAATCTCTCTCTCTCGCACTGAATCTCTCTCTCGCACTGAATCTCTCTCTCGCACTGAATCTCTCTCTCGCACTGAATCTCTCTCTCTCGCACTGAATCTCTCTCTCTCGGACTGAATCCTCTCTCTCGCACTGAATCTCTCTCTTGCACTGAATCTCTCTCTCACACTGATTCTGTCTCTCGCACTGAATCTCTCTCTGGCACTGAATCACTATCTCTCGCACTGAATCTCTCTCTCGCACTGTGTCTCTCTCTCGCACTGAATCTCTCTCGCACTGAATCTCTCTCTCACACTGAATCGGTCTCTCGCACTGAATCTCTCCCTCGCACTGAATCTCTCTCTCTCGCACTGATTCTCTCTCTCGCTCTGAATCTCTCTCTCGCACTGAATGTCTCTCTCACAGTGAATCTCTCTCTCTCGCACTGAATCTCTCTCTCGCACTGAGTCTCTCTCTCTCGCACTGAATCCCTCTCTCTCGCACTGAATCTCTGTCTCGCACTGAATCTCTCTCTCGCACTGAGTCTCTCTCGCACTGAATCTCTCTCTCGCACTGAATCTCTCTCTCTCGCACTGAATCACTCTCTCGCACTGAACCTCTCTCTCGCCCTGATTCTCACTCTCTCACACTGAATCTCTCTCTCGCACTGATTCTCTCTATCGCACTGATTCTCTCTCTCTCACACTGAGTCTCTCTCTGGCACTGAGTCTCTCTCTCGATCTGAATCTCTCTCTCGCAATGAATCTCTCTCTCGCGCTGAATCTCTCTCTTGCACTGAGTCTCTCTCTCGCACTGAATCTCTCTCTTCCACTGCGTTTCTCTCTCGCTCTGAATCTCTCTCGCTCGCACTGAATCCTCTCTCTCGCACTGAATCTCAATCTCGCACTGAATCACTCCCTCGCACTGAATCTCTCTCTCACACTGAATCTCTCTCTCTCGCACTGAATATCTCTCTCGCAGTGAATCTCTCTCTCTCGCACTGAATCTCTCTCTCGCACTGATTCTCTCTCTCGCTCTGAATCTCACTCTCGCACTGAATCTCTCTCTCTCACAGTGAATCTCTCTCTCTCGCACTGAATCTCTCTCTCACACTGAGTCTCTCTCTCTCGCACTGAATCCCTCTCTCTCGCACTGAATCTCTCTCTCGCACTGAGTCTCACTCTCTCGCACTGAATCTCTCTCTCGCACTGAATCTCTCTCTCTCGCACTGAATCTCTCTCTCGCACTGAATCTCTCTCTCTCGCACTGAATCTCTCTCTCGCACTGAATCTCTCTCTCTCGCACTGAATCTCTCTCTCTCGGACTGAATCCTCTCTCTCGCACTGAATCTCTCTCTTGCACTGAATCTCTCTCTCACACTGATTCTGTCTCTCGCACTGAATCTCTCTCTCGCACTGAATCACTATCTCTCGCACTGAATCTCTCTCTCGCACTGTGTCTCTCTCTCGCACTGAATCTCTCCCTCGCTCTGATTCTCTCTCTCGCACTGAGTCTCTCTCTCGCACTGAATCTCTCTCTCTCGCACTGAATCTCTCTCTCGCACTGAATCTCTCTCTCTCGCACTGAATCTCTCTCTCGGACTGAATCCTCTCTCTCGCACTGAATCTCTCTCGCACTGAATCTCTCTCTCACACTGAATCGGTCTCTCGCACTGAATCTCTCCCTCGCACTGAATCTCTCTCTCTCGCACTGATTCTCTCTCTCGCTCTGAATCTCTCTCTCGCACTGAATCTCTCTCTCGTACTGAGTCTCTCTCTCTCGCACTGAATCCCTCTCTCTCGCACTGAATCTCTGTCTCTCACTGAATCTCTCTCTCGCACTGAGTCTCTCTCGCACTGAATCTCTCTCTCGCACTGAATCTCTCACTCTCGCACTGAATCACTCTCTCGCACTGAACCTCTCTCTCGCCCTGATTCTCACTCTCTCACACTGAATCTCTCTCTCGCACTGATTCTCTCTATCGCACTGATTCTCTCTCTCTCACACTGAGTCTCTCTCTCGCACTGAGTCTCTCTCTCGCTCTGAATCTCTCTCTCGCACTGAATCTCTCTCTCGCGCTGTATCTCTCTCTTGCACTGAGTCTCTCTCTCGCACTGAATCTCTCTCTTCCACTGCGTTTCTCTCTCGCTCTGAATCTCTCTCGCTCGCACTGAATCCTCTCTCTCGCACTGAATCTCAATCTCGCACTGAATCACTCCCTCGCACTGAATCTCTCTCTCACACTGAATCTCTCTCTCTCGCACTGAATATCTCTCTCGCAGTGAATCTCTCTCTCTCGCACTGAATCTCTCTCTCGCACTGAATCCTCTCTCGAGCACTGAATCTCAATCTCGCACTGAATCTCTCCCTAGCACAGAATCTCTCTCTCACACTGAATCACTCTCTCTCCCACTGAATCTCTCTCTCTCGCACTGAATCCTCTCTCTCGCACTGAATCTCTCTCTCGCGCACTGAATCTCTCTCTCGCAGTGAGTCTCTCTCTCGCACTGATTCTCTCTTTCGCTCTGAATCTCACTCTCGCACTGAATCTCTCTCTCACTGTGAATCTCTCTCTCTCGCACTGAATCTCTCTCTCGCACTGAGTCTCTCTCTCTCGCACTGAATCCCTCTCTCTCGCACTGAATCTCTCTCTCGCACTGAGTCTCACTCTCTCTCGCACTGAATCTCTCTCTCTCGCACTGAATCTCTCTCTCGCACTGAATCTCTCTCTCTCGCGCTGAATCTCTCTCTCGCACTGAATCTCTCTCTCTCGCACTGAATCTCTCTCTCTCGGACTGAATCCTCTCTCTCGCACTGAATCTCTCTCTCACTCTGAATCTCTCTCTCACACTGATTCTGTCTCTCGCACTGAATCTCTCTCTCGCACTGAGTCTCTCTCTCTCGCACTGAATCCCTCTCTCTCGCACTGAATCTCTCTCTCGCACTGAGTCTCACTCTCTCTCGCACTGAATCTCTCTCTCTCGCACTGAATCTCTCTCTCGCACTGAATCTCTCTCTCTCGCGCTGAATCTCTCTCTCGCACTGAATCTCTCTCTCTCGCACTGATTCTCTCTCTCTCGGACTGAATCCTCTCTCTCGCACTGAATCTCTCTCTCACTCAGAATCTCTCTCTCACACTGATTCTGTCTCTCGCACTGAACCTCTCTCTCGCCCTGATTCTCACTCTCTCACACTGAATCTCTCTCTCGCACTGATTCTCTCTATCGCACTGATTCTCTCTCTCTCACACTGAGTCTCTCTCTCGCACTGAGTCTCTCTCTCGCTCTGAAATCTCTCTCTCGCACTGAATCTCTCTCTCGCGCTGAATCTCTCTCTTGCACTGAGTCTCTCTCTCGCACTGAATCTCTCTCTTCCACTGCGTTTCTCTCTCGCTCTGAATCTCTCTCGCTCGCACTGAATCCTCTCTCTCGCACTGAATCTCAATCTCGCACTGAATCACTCCCTCGAACTGAATCTCTCTCTCACACTGAAACTCTCTCTCTCGCACTGAATATCTCTCTCGCAGTGAATCTCTCTCTCTCGCACTGAATCTCTCTCTCGCACTGAATCTCTCTCTCGCACTGAGTCTCTCTCTCTCGCACTGAATCCCTCTCTCTCGCACTGAATCTCTCTCTCACTCTGAATCTCTCTCTCACACTGATTCTGTCTCTCGCACTGAACCTCTCTCTCGCCCTGATTCTCACTCTCTCACACTGAATCTCTCTCTCGCACTGATTCTCTCTATCGCACTGATTCTCTCTCTCTCACACTGAGTCTCTCTCTCGCACTGAGTCTCTCTCTCGCTCTGAATCTCTCTCTCGCACTGAATCTCTCTCTCGCGCTGAATCTCTCTCTTGCACTGAGTCTCTCTCTCGCACTGAATCTCTCTCTTCCACTGCGTTTCTCTCTCGCTCTGAATCTCTCTCGCTCGCACTGAATCCTCTCTCTCGCACTGAATCTCAATCTCGCACTGAATCACTCCCTCGCACTGAATCTCTCTCTCACACTGAATCTCTCTCTCTCGCACTGAATATCTCTCTCGCAGTGAATCTCTCTCTATCGCACTGAATCTCTCTCTCGCACTGAATCCTCTCTCGAGCACTGAATCTCAATCTCGCACTGAATCTCTCCCTAGCACAGAATCTCTCTCTCACACTGAATCACTCTCTCTCCCACTGAATCTCTCTCTCTCGCACTGAATCCTCTCTCTCGCACTGAATCTCTCTCTCGCGCACAGAATCTCTCTCTCGCAGTGAGTCTCTCTCTCGCACTGAGTCTCTCTCTCGCTCTGAATCTCTCTCTCTCGCACTGAATCTCTCTCTCGCACTGAATCTCTCTCTCTCGCGCTGAATCTCTCTCTCGCACTGAATCTCTCTCTCTCGCACTGAATCTCTCTCTCTCGGACTGAATCCTCTCTCTCGCACTGAATCTCTCTCTCACTCTGAATCTCTCTCTCACACTGATTCTGTCTCTCGCACTGAATCTCTCTCTCGCACTGAGTCTCTCTCTCTCGCACTGAATCCCTCTCTCTCGCACTGAATCTCTCTCTCGCACTGAGTCTCACTCTCTCTCGCACTGAATCTCTCTCTCTCGCACTGAATCTCTCTCTCGCACTGAATCTCTCTCTCTCGCGCTGAATCTCTCTCTCGCACTGAATCTCTCTCTCTCGCACTGAATCTCTCTCTCTCGGACTGAATCCTCTCTCTCGCACTGAATCTCTCTCTCACTCTGAATCTCTCTCTCACACTGATTCTGTCTCTCGCACTGAACCTCTCTCTCGCCCTGATTCTCACTCTCTCACACTGAATCTCTCTCTCGCACTGATTCTCTCTATCGCACTGATTCTCTCTCTCTCACACTGAGTCTCTCTCTCGCACTGAGTCTCTCTCTCGCTCTGAATCTCTCTCGCACTGAATCTCTCTCTCGCGCTGAATCTCTCTCTTGCACTGAGTCTATCTCTCGCACTGAATCTCTCTCTTCCACTGCGTTTCTCTCTCGCTCTGAATCTCTCTCGCTCGCACTGAATCCTCTCTCTCGCACTGAATCTCAATCTCGCACTGAATCACTTCCTCGCACTGAATCTCTCTCTCACACTGAATCTCTCTCTCTCGCACTGAATATCTCTCTCGCAGTGAATCTCTCTCTCTCGCACTGAATCTCTCTCTCGCACTGAATCTCTCTCTCGCACTGAGTCTCTCTCTCTCGCACTGAATCCCTCTCTCTCGCACTGAATCTCTCTCTCACTCTGAATCTCTCTCTCACACTGATTCTGTCTCTCGCACTGAACCTCTCTCTCGCCCTGATTCTCACTCTCTCACATTGAATCTCTCTCTCGCACTGATTCTCTCTATCGCACTGATTCTCTCTCTCTCACACTGAGTCTCTCTCTCGCACTGAGTCTCTCTCTCGCTCTGAATCTCTCTCTCGCACTGAATCTCTCTCTCGCGCTGAATCTCTCTCTTGCACTGAGTCTCTCTCTCGCACTGAATCTCTCTCTTCCACTGCGTTTCTCTCTCGCTCTGAATCTCTCTCGCTCGCACTGAATCCTCTCTCTCGCACTGAATCTCAATCTCGCACTGAATCACTCCCTCGCACTGAATCTCTCTCTCACACTGAATCTCTCTCTCTCGCACTGAATATCTCTCTCGCAGTGAATCTCTCTCTCTCGCACTGAATCTCTCTCTCGCACTGAATCCTCTCTCGAGCACTGAATCTCAATCTCGCACTGAATCTCTCCCTAGCACAGAATCTCTCTCTCACACTGAATCACTCTCTCTCCCACTGAATCTCTCTCTCTCGCACTGAATCCTCTCTCTCGCACTGAATCTCTCTCTCGCGCACAGAATCTCTCTCTCGCAGTGAGTCTCTCTCTCGCACTGATTCTCTCTCTCGCTCTGAATCTCACTCTCGCACTGAATCTCTCTCTCACTGTGAATCTCTCTCTCTCGCACTGAATCTCTCTCTCGCACTGAGTCTCTCTCTCTCGCACTGAATCCCTCTCTCTCGCACTGAATCTCTCTCTCGCACTGAGTCTCACTCTCTCTCGCACTGAATCTCTCTCTCTCGCACTGAATCTCTCTCTCGCACTGAATATCTCTCTCTCGCGCTGAATCTCTCTCTCGCACTGAATCTCTCTCTCTCGCACTGAATCTCTCTCTCTCGGACTGAATCCTCTCTCTCGCACTGAATCTCTCTCTCACTCTGAATCTCTCTCTCACACTGATTCTGTCTCTCGCACTGAATCTCTCTCTCGCACTGAATCACTCTCTCTCGCACTGAATCTCTCTCTCGCACTGAGTCTCTATCTCGCACTGAATCTCTCCCTCGCTCTGAATCTCTCTCTCGCACTGAATCTCTCTCTCGCACTGAATCTCTCTCTCTCGCACTGAATCTCTCTCTCGCACTGAATCATTCTCTCTCGCACTGAATCTCTCTCTCTCGAACTGAATCCTGTCTCTCGCACTGAATCTCTCTCTCGCACTGAATCTCTCTCTCACACTGAATCTGTCTCTCGCACTGAATCTCTCTCTCGCACTGAATCCTCTCTCTCGCACTGAATTTCTCTCTTGCACTGAATCTCTCTCTCACACTGAATCTCTCTCTCTGGCACTGAATCTCACTTTCTCGCACTGAATCTCTCTCTCGCACTCAATCTCTCTCACTCGCACTGAATCTCACTCTCGCACTGATTCTCTCTCTCGCACTGAATCTCTCTCTCGCACTGAATCTCTCTCTCTCGCCCTGAATCTCTCTCTTGCACTGAGTCTCTCTCTCGCACTGAATCTCTCTCTCGCTCTGAATCTCTCCGTCGCACTGAATCTCTCTCTCTCGCACTGAATCTCTCTCATTCGCACTGAATCTCTCTCTCGCACTGAATCTCTCTCTCGCACTGAATCTCTCTCTCTCGCACTGAATGTCTCTCTCACAGTGAGTCTCTCTCTCTCGCACTGAATCCCTCTCTCTCGGACTGAATCCTATCTCTCGCACTGAATCTCTCCCTCGCACTGAATCTCTCTCTCACACTGAATCTGTCTCTCGCACTGAACCTCTCTCTCGCACTGAATCTCTCTCTCTCACACTGAATCTCTCTCTCGCACTGAGTCTCTCTCTCGCACTGATTCTCTCTCTCGCTCTGAATCTCACTCTCGCACTGAATCTCTCTCTCACAGTGAATCTCTCTCTCTCGCACTGAATCTCTCTCTCACACTGAGTCTCTCTCTCTCGCACTGAATCCCTCTCTCTCGCACTGAATCTCTCTCTCGCACTGAGTCTCACTCTCTCGCACTGAATCTCTCTCTCGCACTGAGTCTCACTCTCTCGCACTGAATCTCTCTCTCGCACTGAATCTCTCTCTCTCGCACTGAATCTCTCTCTCGCACTGAATCTCTCTCTCTCGCACTGAATCTCTCTCTCTCGGACTGAATCCTCTCTCTCGCACTGAATCTCTCTCTTGCACTGAATCTCTCTCTCACACTGATTCTGTCTCTCGCACTGAATCTCTCTCTCGCACTGAATCACTATCTCTCGCACTGAATCTCTCTCTCGCACTGTGTCTCTCTCTCGCACTGAATCTCTCCCTCGCTCTGATTCTCTCTCTCGCACTGAGTCTCTCTCTCGCACTGAATCTCTCTCTCTCGCACTGAATCTCTCTCTCGCACTGAATCTCTCTCTCTCGCACTGAATCTCTCTCTCTCGGACTGAATCCTCTCTCTCGCACTGAATCTCTCTCGCACAGAATCTCTCTCTCACACTGAATCTGTCTCTCGCACTGAATCTCTCCCTCGCACTGAATCTCTCTCTCTCGCACTGATTCTCTCTCTCGCTCTGAATTTCTCTCTCGCACTGAATGTCTCTCTCGCACTGAGTCTCACTCTCTCGCACTGAATCTCTCTCTCGCACTGAATCTCTCTCTCTCGCACTGAATCTCTCTCTCGCACTGAATCTCTCTCTCTCGCACTGAATCTCTCTCTCTCGGACTGAATCCTCTCTCTCGCACTGAATCTCTCTCTTGCACTGAATCTCTCTCTCACACTGATTCTGTCTCTCGCACTGAATCTCTCTCTCGCACTGAATCACTATCTCTCGCACTGAATCTCTCTCTCGCACTGTGTCTCTCTCTCGCACTGAATCTCTCCCTCGCTCTGATTCTCTCTCTCGCACTGAGTCTCTCTCTCGCACTGAATCTCTCTCTCTCGCACTGAATCTCTCTCTAGCACTGAATCTCTCTCTCTCGCACAGAATCTCTCTCTCACACTGAATCTGTCTCTCGCACTGAATCTCTCCCTCGCACTGAATCTCTCTCTCTCGCACTGATTCTCTCTCTCGCTCTGAATCTCTCTCTCGCACTGAATGTCTCTCTCACAGTGAATCTCTCTCTCTCGCACTTAATCTCTCTCTCGTACTGAGCCTCTCTCTCTCGCACTGAATCCCTCTCTCTCGCACTGAATCTCTGTCTCGCACTGAATCTCTCTCTCGCACTGAGTCTCTCTCGCACTGAATCTCTCTCTCGCACTGAATCTCTCTCTCTCGCACTGAATCACTCTCTCGCACTGAACCTCTCTCTCGCCCTGATTCTCACTCTCTCACACTGAATCTCTCTCTCGCACTGATTCTCTCTATCGCACTGATTCTCTCTCTCTCACACTGAGTCTCTCTCTCGCACTGAGTCTCTCTCGCACTGAATCTCTCTCTCGCACTGAATCTCTCTCTCGCACTGAGTCTCTCTCTCTCGCACTGAATCCCTCTCTCTCGCACTGAATCTCTCTCTCGCACTGAATCTCTCTCTCTCGCACTGAATCACTCTCTCGCACTGAACCTCTCTCTCGCCCTGATTCTCACTCTCTCACACTGAATCTCTCTCTCGCACTGATTCTCTCTATCGCACTGATTCTCTCTCTCTCACACTGAGTCTCTCTCTCGCACTGAGTCTCTCTCTCGCACTGAATCTCTCTCTCGCACTGAATCTCTCTCTCGCTCTGAATCTCTCTCTTGCACTGAGTCTCTCTCTCGCACTGAATCTCTCTCTTCCACTGCGTTTCTCTCTCGCTCTGAATCTCTCTCGCTCGCACTGAATCCTCTCTCTCGCACTGAATCTCAATCTCGCACTGAATCACTCCCTCGCACTGAATCTCTCTCTCACACTGAATCTCTCTCTCTCGCACTGAATATCTCTCTCGCAGTGAATCTCTCTCTCTCGCACTGAATCTCTCTCTCGCACTGAATCCTCTCTCGAGCACTGAATCTCAATCTCGCACTGAATCTCTCCCTAGCACAGAATCTCTCTCTCACACTGAATCACTCTCTCTCCCACTGAATCTCTCTCTCTCGCACTGAATCCTCTCTCTCGCACTGAATCTCTCTCTCGCGCACTGAATCTCTCTCTCGCAGTGAGTCTCTCTCTCGCACTGATTCTCTCTCTCGCTCTGAATCTCACTCTCGCACTGAATCTCTCTCTCACTGTGAATCTCTCTCTCTCGCACTGAATCTCTCTCTCGCACTGAGTCTCTCTCTCTCGCACTGAATCCCTCTCTCTCGCACTGAATCTCTCTCTCGCACTGAGTCTCACTCTCTCTCGCACTGAATCTCTCTCTCGCACTGAATCTCTCTCTCTCGCACTGAATCTCTCTCTCGCACTGAATCTCTCTCTCTCGCGCTGAATCTCTCTCTCGCACTGAATCTCTCTCTCTCGCACTGAATCTCTCTCTCTCGGACTGAATCCTCTCTCTCGCACTGAATCTCTCTCTCACTCTGAATCTCTCTCTCACACTGATTCTGTCTCTCGCACTGAATCTCTCTCTCGCACTGAATCACTCTCTCTCGCACTGAATCTCTCTCTCGCACTGAGTGTCTCTCTCGCACTGAATCTCTCCCTCTCTCTGAATCTCTCTCTCGCACTGAATCTCTCTCTCGCACTGAATCTCTCTCTCTCGCACTGAATCTCTCTCTCGCACTGAATCATTCTCTCTCGCACTGAATCTCTCTCTCTCGAACTGAATCCTGTCTCTCGCACTGAATCTCTCTCTCGCACTGAATCTCTCTCTCACACTGAATCTGTCTCTCGCACTGAATCTCTCTCTCGCACTGAATCCTCTCTCTCACACTGAATTTCTCTCTTGCACTGAATCTCTCTCTCACACTGAATCTCTCTCTCTGGCACTGAATCTCACTTTCTCGCACTGAATCTCTCTCTCGCACTCAATCTCTCTCACTCGCACTGAATCTCACTCTCGCACTGATTCTCTCTCTCGCACTGAATCTCTCTCTCGCACTGAATCTCTCTCTCTCGCCCTGAATCTCTCTCTTGCACTGAGTCTCTCTCTCGCACTGAATCTCTCTCTCGCTCTGAATCTCTCCGTCGCACTGAATCTCTCTCTCTCGCACTGAATCTCTCTCATTCGCACTGAATCTCTCTCTCGCACTGAATCGCTCTCTCGCACTGAATCTCTCTCTCTCGCACTGAATGTCTCTCTCACAGTGAGTCTCTCTCTCTCGCACTGAATCCCTCTCTCTCGGACTGAATCCTATCTCTCGCACTGAATCTCTCCCTCGCACTGAATCTCTCTCTCACACTAAATCTGTCTCTCGCACTGAATCTCTCTCTCGCACTGAATCTCTCTCTCTCTCACAGAGTCTCTCTCTCTCGCACTGAATCCCTCTCTCTCGCACTGAATCTCTCTCTCGCACTGAATCTCTCTCTCTCGCACTGAATCACTCTCTCGCACTGAACCTCTCTCTCGCCCTGATTCTCACTCTCTCACACTGAATCTCTCTCTCGCACTGATTCTCTCTATCGCACTGATTCTCTCTCTCTCACACTGAGTCTCTCTCTCGCACTGAGTCTCTCTCTCGCTCTGAATCTCTCTCTCGCACTGAATCTCTCTCTCGCTCTGAATCTCTCTCTTGCACTGAGTCTCTCTCTCGCACTGAATCTCTCTCTTCCACTGCGTTTCTCTCTCGCTCTGAATCTCTCTCGCTCGCACTGAATCCTCTCTCTCGCACTGAATCTCAATCTCGCACTGAATCACTCCCTCGCACTGAATCTCTCTCTCACACTGAATCTCTCTCTCTCGCACTGAATATCTCTCTCGCAGTGAATCTCTCTCTCTCGCACTGAATCTCTCTCTCGCACTGAATCCTCTCTCGAGCACTGAATCTCAATCTCGCACTGAATCTCTCCCTAGCACAGAATCTCTCTCTCACACTGAATCACTCTCTCTCCCACTGAATCTCTCTCTCTCGCACTGAATCCTCTCTCTCGCACTGAATCTCTCTCTCGCGCACTGAATCTCTCTCTCGCAGTGAGTCTCTCTCTCGCACTGATTCTCTCTCTCGCTCTGAATCTCACTCTCGCACTGAATCTCTCTCTCACTGTGAATCTCTCTCTCTCGCACTGAATCTCTCTCTCGCACTGAGTCTCTCTCTCTCGCACTGAATCCCTCTCTCTCGCACTGAATCTCTCTCTCGCACTGAGTCTCACTCTCTCTCGCACTGAATCTCTCTCTCGCACTGAATCTCTCTCTCTCGCACTGAATCTCTCTCTCGCACTGAATCTCTCTCTCTCGCGCTGAATCTCTCTCTCGCACTGAATCTCTCTCTCTCGCACTGAATCTCTCTCTCTCGGACTGAATCCTCTCTCTCGCACTGAATCTCTCTCTCACTCTGAATCTCTCTCTCACACTGATTCTGTCTCTCGCACTGAATCTCTCTCTCGCACTGAATCACTCTCTCTCGCACTGAATCTCTCTCTCGCACTGAGTGTCTCTCTCGCACTGAATCT
The DNA here is from genome assembly GCF_036365525.1 of Heterodontus francisci. NCBI lineage: Eukaryota > Metazoa > Chordata > Chondrichthyes > Heterodontiformes > Heterodontidae > Heterodontus > Heterodontus francisci. Next base: position 116,169 of record NW_027140989.1, on the reverse strand, counting down.
CTCCCTCTCTCTGAATCTCTCTCTCGCACTGAATCTCTCTCTCGCACTGAATCTCTCTCTCTCGCACTGAATCTCTCTCTCGCACTGAATCATTCTCTCTCGCACTGAATCTCTCTCTCTCGAACTGAATCCTGTCTCTCGCACTGAATCTCTCTCTCGCACTGAATCTCTCTCTCACACTGAATCTGTCTCTCGCACTGAATCTCTCTCTCGCACTGAATCCTCTCTCTCACACTGAATTTCTCTCTTGCACTGAATCTCTCTCTCACACTGAATCTCTCTCTCTGGCACTGAATCTCACTTTCTCGCACTGAATCTCTCTCTCGCACTCAATCTCTCTCACTCGCACTGAATCTCACTCTCGCACTGATTCTCTCTCTCGCACTGAATCTCTCTCTCGCACTGAATCTCTCTCTCTCGCCCTGAATCTCTCTCTTGCACTGAGTCTCTCTCTCGCACTGAATCTCTCTCTCGCTCTGAATCTCTCCGTCGCACTGAATCTCTCTCTCTCGCACTGAATCTCTCTCATTCGCACTGAATCTCTCTCTCGCACTGAATCGCTCTCTCGCACTGAATCTCTCTCTCTCGCACTGAATGTCTCTCTCACAGTGAGTCTCTCTCTCTCGCACTGAATCCCTCTCTCTCGGACTGAATCCTATCTCTCGCACTGAATCTCTCCCTCGCACTGAATCTCTCTCTCACACTAAATCTGTCTCTCGCACTGAATCTCTCTCTCGCACTGAATCTCTCTCTCTCACACTGAATCTCTCTCTCGCACTGAATCCCTCTCTCTCGCACTGAATCTCTCTCTCGCACTGAGTCTCACTCTCTCTCGCACTGAATCTCTCTCTCGCACTGAATCTCTCTCTCTCGCACTGAATCTCTCTCTCGCACTGAATCTCTCTCTCTCGCGCTGAATCTCTCTCTCGCACTGAATCTCTCTCTCTCGCACTGAATCTCTCTCTCTCGGACTGAATCCTCTCTCTCGCACTGAATCTCTCTCTCACTCTGAATCTCTCTCTCACACTGATTCTGTCTCTCGCACTGAATCTCTCTCTCGCACTGAATCACTCTCTCTCGCACTGAATCTCTCTCTCGCACTGAGTGTCTCTCTCGCACTGAATCTCTCCCTCTCTCTGAATCTCTCTCTCGCACTGAATCTCTCTCTCGCACTGAATCTCTCTCTCTCGCACTGAATCTCTCTCTCGCACTGAATCATTCTCTCTCGCACTGAATCTCTCTCTCTCGAACTGAATCCTGTCTCTCGCACTGAATCTCTCTCTCGCACTGAATCTCTCTCTCACACTGAATCTGTCTCTCGCACTGAATCTCTCTCTCGAACTGAATCCTCTCTCTCACACTGAATTTCTCTCTTGCACTGAATCTCCCTCTCACACTGAATCTCTCTCTCTGGCACTGAATCTCACTTTCTCGCACTGAATCTCTCTCTCGCACTCAATCTCTCTCACTCGCACTGAATCTCACTCTCGCACTGATTCTCTCTCTCGCACTGAATCTCTCTCTCGCACTGAATCTCTCTCTCTCGCCCTGAATCTCTCTCTTGCACTGAGTCTCTCTCTCGCACTGAATCTCTCTCTCGCTCTGAATCTCTCCGTCGCACTGAATCTCTCTCTCTCGCACTGAATCTCTCTCATTCGCACTGAATCTCTCTCTCGCACTGAATCGCTCTCTCGCACTGAATCTCTCTCTCTCGCACTGAATGTCTCTCTCACAGTGAGTCTCTCTCTCTCGCACTGAATCCCTCTCTCTCGGACTGAATCCTATCTCTCGCACTGAATCTCTCCCTCGCACTGAATCTCTCTCTCACACTAAATCTGTCTCTCGCACTGAATCTCTCTCTCGCACTGAATCTCTCTCTCTCACACTGAATCTCTCTCTCGCACTGAGTCTCTCTCTCGCACTGATTCTCTCTCTCGCTCTGAATCTCACTCTCGCACTGAATCTCTCTCTCACAGTGAATCTCTCTCTCTCGCACTGAATCTCTCTCTCACACTGAGTCTCTCTCTCTCGCACTGAATCCCTCTCTCTCGCACTGAATCTCTCTCTCGCACTGAGTCTCACTCTCTCGCACTGAATCTCTCTCTCTCGCACTGAATCTCTCTCTCGCACTGAATCTCTCTCTCTCGCACTGAATCTCTCTCTCGCACTGAATCTCTCTCTCTCGCACTGAATCTCTCTCTCTCGGACTGAATCCTCTCTCTCGCACTGAATCTCTCTCTTGCACTGAATCTCTCTCTCACACTGATTCTGTCTCTCGCACTGAATCTCTCTCTCGCACTGAATCACTATCTCTCGCACTGAATCTCTCTCTCGCACTGTGTCTCTCTCTCGCACTGAATCTCTCCCTCGCTCTGATTCTCTCTCTCGCACTGAGTCTCTCTCTCGCACTGAATCTCTCTCTCTCGCACTGAATCTCTCTCTCGCACTGAATTTCTCTCTCTCGCACTGAATCTCTCTCTCTCGGACTGAATCCTCTCTCTCGCACTGAATCTCTCGCGCACTGAATCTCTCTCTCACACTGAATCTGTCTCTCGCACTGAATCTCTCCCTCGCACTGAATCTCTCTCTCTCGCACTGATTCTCTCTCTCGCTCTGAATCTCTCTCTCGCACTGAATGTCTCTCTCACAGTGAATCTCTCTCTCTCGCACTTAATCTCTCTCTCGTACTGAGCCTCTCTCTCTCGCACTGAATCCCTCTCTCTCGCACTGAATCTCTGTCTCGCACTGAATCTCTCTCTCGCACTGAATCTCTCTCTCTCGCACTGAATCACTCTCTCGCACTGAACCTCTCTCTCGCCCTGATTCTCACTCTCTCACACTGAATCTCTCTCTCGCACTGATTCTCTCTATCGCACTGATTCTCTCTCTCTCACACTGAGTCTCTCTCTCGCACTGAATCTCTCTCTCGCGCTGAATCTCTCTCTTGCACTGAGTCTCTCTCTCGCACTGAATCTCTCTCTTCCACTGCGTTTCTCTCTCGCTCTGAATCTCTCTCGCTCGCACTGAATCCTCTCTCTCGCACTGAATCTCAATCTCGCACTGAATCACTCCCTCGCACTGAATCTCTCTCTCACACTGAATCTCTCTCTCTCGCACTGAATATCTCTCTCGCACTGAATCTCTCTCTCTCGCACTGAATCTCTCTCTCGCACTGAATCCTCTCTCGAGCACTGAATCTCAATCTCGCATTGAATCTCTCCCTAGCACTGAATCTCTCTCTCACACTGAATCACTCTCTCTCGCACTGAATCTCTCTCGCACTGAATCTCTCTCTCACACTGAATCTGTCTCTCGCACTGAATCTCTCCCTCGCACTGAATCTCTCTCTCTCGCACTGATTCTCTCTCTCGCTCTGAATCTCTCTCTCGCACTGAATGTCTCTCTCACAGTGAATCTCTCTCTCTCGCACTTAATCTCTCTCTCGTACTGAGCCTCTCTCTCTCGCACTGAATCCCTCTCTCTCGCACTGAATCTCTGTCTCGCACTGAATCTCTCTCTCGCACTGAATCTCTCTCTCTCGCACTGAATCACTCTCTCGCACTGAACCTCTCTCTCGCCCTGATTCTCACTCTCTCACACTGAATCTCTCTCTCGCACTGATTCTCTCTATCGCACTGATTCTCTCTCTCTCACACTGAGTCTCTCTCTCGCACTGAGTCTCTCTCTCGCTCTGAATCTCTCTCTCTCGCACTGAATCTCTCTCTCGCGCTGAATCTCTCTCTTGCACTGAGTCTCTCTCTCGCACTGAATCTCTCTCTTCCACTGCGTTTCTCTCTCGCTCTGAATCTCTCTCGCTCGCACTGAATCCTCTCTCTCGCACTGAATCTCAATCTCGCACTGAATCACTCCCTCGCACTGAATCTCTCTCTCACACTGAATCTCTCTCTCTCGCACTGAATATCTCTCTCGCACTGAATCTCTCTCTCTCGCACTGAATCTCTCTCTCGCACTGAATCCTCTCTCGAGCACTGAATCTCAATCTCGCATTGAATCTCTCCCTAGCACTGAATCTCTCTCTCACACTGAATCACTCTCTCTCGCACTGAATCTCTCTCTCTCGCACTGAATCCTCTCTCTCGCACTGAATTTCTCTCTTGCACTGAATCTCTCTCTCGCACTGAATCCCTCTCTCTCGGACTGAATCCTGTCTCTCGCACTGAATCTCTCCCTCGCACTGAATCTCTCTCTCACACTGAATCTGTCTCTCGCACTGAATCTCTCTCTCGCACTGAATCTCTCTCTCTCACACTGAATCTCTCTCTCGCACTGAGTCTCTCTCTCGCACTGATTCTCTCTCTCGCTCTGAATCTCACTCTCGCACTGAATCTCTCTCTCACAGTGAATCTCTCTCTCTCGCACTGAATCTCTCTCTCACACTGAGTCTCTCTCTCTCGCACTGAATCCCTCTCTCTCGCACTGAATCTCTCTCTCGCACTGAGTCTCACTCTCTCGCACTGAATCTCTCTCTCGCACTGAATCTCTCTCTCTCGCACTGAATCTCTCTCTCGCACTGAATCTCTCTCTCTCGCACTGAATCTCTCTCTCGCACTGAATCTCTCTCTCTCGCACTGAATCTCTCTCTCTCGGACTGAATCCTCTCTCTCGCACTGAATCTCTCTCTTGCACTGAATCTCTCTCTCACACTGATTCTGTCTCTCGCACTGAATCTCTCTCTCGCACTGAATCACTATCTCTCGCACTGAATCTCTCTCTCGCACAGTGTCTCTCTCTCGCACTGAATCTCTCCCTCGCTCTGATTCTCTCTCTCGCACTGAGTCTCTCTCTCGCACTGAATCTCTCTCTCTCGCACTGAATCTCTCTCTCGCACTGAATCTCGCTCTCTCGCACTGAATCTCTCTCTCGCACTGAATCTCTCTCGCACTGAATCTCTCTCTCACACTGAATCGGTCTCTCGCACTGAATCTCTCCCTCGCACTGAATCTCTCTCTCTCGCACTGATTCTCTCTCTCGCTCTGAATCTCTCTCTCGCACTGAATGTCTCTCTCACAGTGAATCTCTCTCTCTCGCACTGAATCTCTCTCTCGTACTGAGTCTCTCTCTCTCGCACTGAATCCCTCTCTCTCGCACTGAATCTCTGTCTCGCACTGAATCTCTCTCTCGCACTGAGTCTCTCTCGCACTGAATCTCTCTCTCGCACTGAATCTCTCTCTCTCGCACTGAATCACTCTCTCGCACTGAACCTCTCTCTCGCCCTGATTCTCACTCTCTCACACTGAATCTCTCTCTCGCACTGATTCTCTCGATCGCACTGATTCTCTCTCTCTCACACTGAGTCTCTCTCTCGCACTGAGTCTCTCTCTCGCTCTGAATCTCTCTCGCTCGCACTGAATCCTCTCTCTCGCACTGAATCTCAATCTCGCACTGAATCACTCCCTCGCACTGAATCTCTCTCTCACACTGAATCTCTCTCTCTCGCACTGAATATCTCTCTCGCAGTGAATCTCTCTCTCTCTCAATGAATCTCTCTCTCGCACTGAATCCTCTCTCGAGCACTGAATCTCAATCTCGCACTGAATCTCTCCCTAGCACTGAATCTCTCTCTCACACTGAATCACTCTCTCTCGCACTGAATCTCTCTCTCTCGCACTGAATCCTCTCTCTCGCACTGAATCTCTCTCTCGCGCACTGAATCTCTCTCTCGCAGTGAGTCTCTCTCTCGCACTGATTCTCTCTCTCGCTCTGAATCTCACTCTCGCACTGAATCTCTCTCTCACTGTGAATCTCTCTCTCTCGCACTGAATCTCTCTCTCGCACTGAGTCTCACTCTCTCGCACTGAATCCCTCTCTCTCGCACTGAATCTCTCTCTCGCACTGAGTCTCACTCTCTCTCGCACTGAATCTCTCTCTCGCACTGAATCTCTCTCTCTCGCACTGAATCTCTCTCTCGCACTGAATCTCTCTCTCTCGCGCTGAATCTCTCTCTCGCACTGAATCTCTCTCTCTCGCACTGAATCTCTCTCTCTCGGACTGAATCCTCAATCTCGCACTGAATCTCTCTCTCGCTCTGAATCTCTCTCTCACACTGATTCTGTCTCTCGCACTGAATCTCTCTCTCGCACTGAATCACTCTCTCTCGCACTGAATCTCTCTCTCGCACTGAGTCTCTCTCTCGCACTGAATCTCTCCCTCTCTCTGAATCTCTCTCTCGCACTGAATCTCTCTCTCTCGCACTGAATCTCTCTCTCGCACTGAATCATTCTCTCTCGCACTGAATCTCTCTCTCTCGGACTGAATCCTGTCTCTCGCACTGAATCTCTCTCTCGCACTGAATCTCTCTCTCACACTGAATCTGTCTCTCGCACAGAATCTCTCTCTCGCACTGAATCCTCTCTCTCACACTGAATTTCTCTCTTGCACTGAATCTCTCTGTCACACTGAATCTCTCTCTCTGGCACTGAATCTCACTTTCTCGCACTGAATCTCTCTCTCGCACTCAATCTCTCTCACTCGCACTGAATCTCACTCTCGCACTGATTCTCTCTCTCGCACTGAATCTCTCTCTCGCACTGAATCTCTCTCTCTCGCCCTGAATCTCTCTCTTGCACTGAGTCTCTCTCTCGCACTGAATCTCTCTCTCGCTCTGAATCTCTCCGTCGCACTGAATCTCTCTCTCTCGCACTGAATCTCTCTCATTCGCACTGAATCTCTCTCTCGCACTGAATCTCTCTCGCACTGATTCTCTCTCTCTCGCACTGAATGTCTCTCTCACAGTGAGTCTCTCTCTCTCGCACTGAATCCCTCTCTCTCGGACTGAATCCTATCTCTCGCACTGAATCTCTCCCTCGCACTGAATCTCTCTCTCACACTGAATCTGTCTCTCGCACTGAATCTCTCTCTCGCACTGAATCTCTCTCTCTCACACTGAATCTCTCTCTCGCACTGAGTCTCTCTCTCGCACTGATTCTCTCTCTCGCTCTGAATCTCACTCTTGCACTGAATCTCTCTCTCACAGTGAATCTCTCTCTCTCTCACTGAATCTCTCTCTCACACTGAGTCTCTCTCTCTCGCACTGAATCCCTCTCTCTCGCACTGAATCTCTCTCTCGCACTGAGTCTCACTCTCTCGCACTGAATCTCTCTCTCGCACTGAATCTCTCTCTCTCGCACTGAATCTCTCTCACGCACTGAATCTCTCTCTCTCGCACTGAATCTCTCTCTCGCACTGAATCTCTCTCTCTCGCACTGAATCTCTCTCTCTCGGACTGAATCCTCTCTCTCGCACTGAATCTCTCTCTTGCACTGAATCTCTCTCTCACACTGATTCTGTCTCTCGCACTGAATCTCTCTCTCGCACTGAATCACTATCTCTCGCACTGAATCTCTCTCTCGCACTGTGTCTCTCTCTCGCACTGAATCTCTCCCTCGCTCTGATTCTCTCTCTCGCACTGAATCTCTCTCTCTCGCGCTGAATCTCTCTCTCGCACTGAATCTCTCTCTCTCGCACTGAATCTCTCTCTCTCGGACTGAATCCTCAATCTCGCACTGAATCTCTCTCTCGCTCTGAATCTCTCTCTCACACTGATTCTGTCTCTCGCACTGAATCTCTCTCTCGCACTGAATCACTCTCTCTCGCACTGAATCTCTCTCTCGCACTGAGTCTCTCTCTCGCACTGAATCTCTCCCTCTCTCTGAATCTCTCTCTCGCACTGAATCTCTCTCTCTCGCACTGAATCTCTCTCTCGCACTGAATCATTCTCTCTCGCACTGAATCTCTCTCTCTCGGACTGAATCCTGTCTCTCGCACTGAATCTCTCTCTCGCACTGAATCTCTCTCTCACACTGAATCTGTCTCTCGCACAGAATCTCTCTCTCGCACTGAATCCTCTCTCTCACACTGAATTTCTCTCTTGCACTGAATCTCTCTGTCACACTGAATCTCTCTCTCTGGCACTGAATCTCACTTTCTCGCACTGAATCTCTCTCTCGCACTCAATCTCTCTCACTCGCACTGAATCTCACTCTCGCACTGATTCTCTCTCTCGCACTGAATCTCTCTCTCGCACTGAATCTCTCTCTCTCGCCCTGAATCTCTCTCTTGCACTGAGTCTCTCTCTCGCACTGAATCTCTCTCTCGCTCTGAATCTCTCCGTCGCACTGAATCTCTCTCTCTCGCACTGAATCTCTCTCATTCGCACTGAATCTCTCTCTCGCACTGAATCTCTCTCGCACTGATTCTCTCTCTCTCGCACTGAATGTCTCTCTCACAGTGAGTCTCTCTCTCTCGCACTGAATCCCTCTCTCTCGGACTGAATCCTATCTCTCGCACTGAATCTCTCCCTCGCACTGAATCTCTCTCTCACACTGAATCTGTCTCTCGCACTGAATCTCTCTCTCGCACTGAATCTCTCTCTCTCACACTGAATCTCTCTCTCGCACTGAGTCTCTCTCTCGCACTGATTCTCTCTCTCGCTCTGAATCTCACTCTCGCACTGAATCTCTCTCTCACAGTGAATCTCTCTCTCTCTCACTGAATCTCTCTCTCACACTGAGTCTCTCTCTCTCGCACTGAATCCCTCTCTCTCGCACTGAATCTCTCTCTCGCACTGAGTCTCACTCTCTCGCACTGAATCTCTCTCTCGCACTGAATCTCTCTCTCTCGCACTGAATCTCTCTCACGCACTGAATCTCTCTCTCTCGCACTGAATCTCTCTCTCGCACTGAATCTCTCTCTCTCGCACTGAATCTCTCTCTCTCGGACTGAATCCTCTCTCTCGCACTGAATCTCTCTCTTGCACTGAATCTCTCTCTCACACTGATTCTGTCTCTCGCACTGAATCTCTCTCTCGCACTGAATCACTATCTCTCGCACTGAATCTCTCTCTCGCACTGTGTCTCTCTCTCGCACTGAATCTCTCCCTCGCTCTGATTCTCTCTCTCGCACTGAGTCTCTCTCTCGCACTGAATCTCTCTCTCTCGCACTGAATCTCTCTCTCGCACTGAATCTCTCTCTCTCGCACTGAATCTCTCTCTCTCGGACTGAATCCTCTCTCTCGCACTGAATCTCTCTCGCACTGAATCTCTCTCTCACACTGAATCTGTCTCTCGCTCTGAATCTCTCTCTCACACTGATTCTGTCTCTGGCACTGAATCTCTCTCTCGCACTGAATCACTCTCTCTCGCACTGAATCTCTCTCTCGCACTGAGTCTCTCTCTCGCACTGAATCTCTCCCTCTCTCTGAATCTCTCTCTCGCACTGAATCTCTCTCTCTCGCACTGAATCTCTCTCTCGCACTGAATCATTCTCTCTCGCACTGAATCTCTCTCTCTCGGACTGAATCCTGTCTCTCGCACTGAATCTCTCTCTCGCACTGAATCACTATCTCTCGCACTGAATCTCTCTCTCGCACTGTGTCTCTCTCTCGCACTGAATCTCTCCCTCGCTCTGATTCTCTCTCTCGCACTGAGTCTCTCTCTCGCACTGAATCTCTCTCTCTCGCACTGAATCTCTCTCTCGCACTGAATCTCTCTCTCTCGCACTGAATCTCTCTCTCTCGGACTGAATCCTCTCTCTCGCACTGAATCTCTCTCGCACTGAATCTCTCTCTCACACTGAATCTGTCTCTCGCACTGAATCTCTCCCTCGCACTGAATCTCTCTCTCTCGCACTGATTCTCTCTCTCGCTCTGAATCTCTCTCTCGCACTGAATGTCTATCTCACAGTGAATCTCTCTCTCTCGCACTGAATCTCTCTCTCGTACTGAGTCTCTCTCTCTCGCACTGAATCCCTCTCTCTCGCACTGAATCTCTGTCTCGCACTGAATCTCTCTCTCGCACTGAGTCTCTCTCGCACTGAATCTCTCTCTCGCACTGAATCTCTCTCTCTCGCACTGAATCACTCTCTCGCACTGAACCTCTCTCTCGCCCTGATTCTCACTCTTTCACACTGAATCTCTCTCTCGCACTGATTCTCTCTATCGCACTGATTCTCTCTCTCTCACACTGAGTCTCTCTCTCGCACTGAGTCTCTCTCTCGCTCTGAATCTCTCTCTCGCACTGAATCTCTCTCTCGAGCTGAATCTCTCTCTTGCACTGAGTCTCTCTCTCGCACTGAATCTCTCTCTTCCACTGCGTTTCTCTCTCGCTCTGAATCTCTCTCGCTCGCACTGAATCCTCTCTCTCGCACTGAATCTCAATCTCGCACTGAATCACTCCCTCGCACTGAATCTCTCTCTCACACTGAATCTCTCTCTCTCGCACTGAATATCTCTCTCGCACTGAATCTCTCTCTCTCGCACTGAATCTCTATCTCGCACTGAATCCTCTCTCGAGCACTGAATCTCAATCTCGCATTGAATCTCTCCCTAGCACTGAATCTCTCTCTCACACTGAATCACTCTCTCTCGCACTGAATCTCTCTCTCTCGTACTGAATCCTCTCTCTCGCACTGAATTTCTCTCTTGCACTGAATCTCTCTCTCACACTGAATCTCTCTCTCTGGCACTGAATCTCACTTTCTCGCACTGAATCTCTCTCTCGCACTCAATCTCTCTCACTCGCACTGAATCTCACTCTCGCACTGATTCTCTCTCTCGCACTGAATCTCTCTCTCGCACTGAATCTCTCTCTCTCGCACTGAATCTCTCTCTTGCACTGAGTCTCTCTCTCACACTGAATCTCTCTCTCGCTCTGAATCTCTCCGTCGCACTGAATCTCTCTCTCTCGCACTGAATCTCTCTCATTCGCACTGAATCTCTCTCTCGCACTGAATCTCTCTCTCGCACTGAATCTCTCTCTCTCGCACTGAATGTCTCTCTCACAGTGAATCTCTCTCTCTCGCACTGAATCTCTCTCTCGCACTGAGTCTCTCTCTCTCGCACTGAATCCCTCTCTCTCGGACTGAATCCTATCTCTCGCACTGAATCTCTCCCTCGCACTGAATCTCTCTCTCACACTGAATCTGTCTCTCGCACTGAATCTCTCTCTCGCACTGAATCTCTCTCTCTCACACTGAATCTCTCTCTCGCACTGAGTCTCTCTCTCGCACTGAGTCTCTCTCTCGCTCTGAATCTCTCTCTCTCGCACTGAATCTCTCTCGCTCGCACTGAATCCTCTCTCTCGCACTGAATCTCAATCTCGCACTGAATCACTCCCTCGCACTGAATCTCTCTCTCACACTGAATCTCTCTCTCTCGCACTGAATATCTCTCTCGCAGTGAATCTCTCTCTCTCGCACTGAATCTCTCTCTCGCACTGAATCCTCTGTCGAGCACTGAATCTCAATCTCGCACTGAATCTCTCCCTAGCACTGAATCTCTCTCTCACACTGAATCACTCTCTCTCGCACTGAATCTCTCTCTCGCACTGAATCTCTCTCTCTCGCACTGAATCACTCTCTCGCACTGAACCTCTCTCTCGCCCTGATTCTCACTCTTTCACACTGAATCTCTCTCTCGCACTGATTCTCTCTATCGCACTGATTCTCTCTCTCTCACACTGAGTCTCTCTCTCGCACTGAGTCTCTCTCTCGCTCTGAATCTCTCTCTCGCACTGAATCTCTCTCTCGAGCTGAATCTCTCTCTTGCACTGAGTCTCTCTCTCGCACTGAATCTCTCTCTTCCACTGCGTTTCTCTCTCGCTCTGAATCTCTCTCGCTCGCACTGAATCCTCTCTCTCGCACTGAATCTCAATCTCGCACTGAATCACTCCCTCGCACTGAATCTCTCTCTCACACTGAATCTCTCTCTCTCGCACTGAATATCTCTCTCGCACTGAATCTCTCTCTCTCGCACTGAATCTCTCTCTCGCACTGAATCCTCTCTCGAGCACTGAATCTCAATCTCGCATTGAATCTCTCCCTAGCACTGAATCTCTCTCTCACACTGAATCACTCTCTCTCGCACTGAATCTCTCTCTCTCGTACTGAATCCTCTCTCTCGCACTGAATTTCTCTCTTGCACTGAATCTCTCTCTCACACTGAATCTCTCTCTCTGGCACTGAATCTCACTTTCTCGCACTGAATCTCTCTCTCGCACTCAATCTCTCTCACTCGCACTGAATCTCACTCTCGCACTGATTCTCTCTCTCGCACTGAATCTCTCTCTCGCACTGAATCTCTCTCTCTCGCACTGAATCTCTCTCTTGCACTGAGTCTCTCTCTCACACTGAATCTCTCTCTCGCTCTGAATCTCTCCGTCGCACTGAATCTCTCTCTCTCGCACTGAATCTCTCTCATTCGCACTGAATCTCTCTCTCGCACTGAATCTCTCTCTCGCACTGAATCTCTCTCTCTCGCACTGAATGTCTCTCTCACAGTGAATCTCTCTCTCTCGCACTGAATCTCTCTCTCGCACTGAGTCTCTCTCTCTCGCACTGAATCCCTCTCTCTCGGACTGAATCCTATCTCTCGCACTGAATCTCTCCCTCGCACTGAATCTCTCTCTCACACTGAATCTGTCTCTCGCACTGAATCTCTCTCTCGCACTGAATCTCTCTCTCTCACACTGAATCTCTCTCTCGCACTGAGTCTCTCTCTCGCACTGATTCTCTCTCTCGCTCTGAATCTCACTCTCGCACTGAATCTCTCTCTCACAGTGAATCTCTCTCTCTCGCACTGAATCTCTCTCTCACACTGAGTCTCTCTCTCTCGCACTGAATTCCTCTCTCTCGCACTGAATTTCTCCCTCGCACTGAGTCTCACTCTCTCGCACTGAATCTCTCTCTCGCACTGAATCTCTCTCGCACTGAATCTCTCTCTCGCACTGAATCTCTCTCTCTCGCACTGAATCTCTCTCTCGCACTGAATCTCTCTCTCACACTGAATCTCTCTCTCTCGGACTGAATCCTCTCTCTCGCACTGAATCTCTCTCTTGCACTGAATCTCTCTCTCACACTGATTCTGTCTCTCGCACTGAATCTCTCTCTCGCACTGAATCACTATCTCTCGCACTGAATCTCTCTCTCGCACTGAGTCTCTCTCTCGCACTGAATCTCTCCCTCGCTCTGAATCTCTCTCTCGCACTGAATCTCTCTCTCGCACTGAATTTCTCTCTCTCGCACTGAATTTCTCTCTCGCACTGAATCATTCTCTCTCGCACTGAATCTCTCTCTCTCGGACTGAATCCTGTCTCTCGCATTGAATCTCTCTCTCGCACTGAATCTCTCTCTCACACTGAATCTGTCTCTCGCACTGAATCTCTCTCTCGCACTGAATCTCTCTCTCGTGCACTGAATCTCTCTCTCGCAGTGAGTCTCTCTCTCGCACTGAATCTCTCTCTCTCGCACTGAATCTCTCTCTCTCGGACTGAATCCTCTCTCTCGCACTGAATCTCTCTCTTGCACTGAATCTCTCTCTCACACTGATTCTGTCTCTCGCACTGAATCTCTCTCTCGCACTGAATCACTATCTCTCGCACTGAATCTCTCTCTCGCACTGTGTCTCTCTCTCGCACTGAATCTCTCCCTCGCTCTGATTCTCTCTCTCGCACTGAGTCTCTCTCTCGCACTGAATCTCTCTCTCTCGCACTGAATCTCTCTCTCGCACTGAATCTCTCTCTCTCGCACTGAATCTCTCTCTCGGACTGAATCCTCTCTCTCGCACTGAATCTCTCTCGCACTGAATCTCTCTCTCACACTGAATCGGTCTCTCGCACTGAATCTCTCCCTCGCACTGAATCTCTCTCTCTCGCACTGATTCTCTCTCTCGCTCTGAATCTCTCTCTCGCACTGAATGTCTCTCTCACACTGAGTCTCTCTCTCTCGCACTGAATCCCTCTCTCTCGCACTGAATCTCTGTCTCGCACTGAATCTCTCTCTCGCACTGAGTCTCTCTCGCACTGAATCTCTCTCTCGCACTGAATCTCTCTCTCTCGCACTGAATCACTCTCTCGCACTGAACCTCTCTCTCGCCCTGATTCTCACTCTCTCACACTGAATCTCTCTCTCGCACTGATTCTCTCTATCGCACTGATTCTCTCTCTCTCACACTGAGTCTCTCTCTCTCGCACTGAGTCTCTCTCTCGCTCTGAATCTCTCTCTCTCGCACTGAATCTCTCTCTCGCGCTGAATCTCTCTCTTGCACTGAGTCTCTCTCTCGCACTGAATCTCTCTCTCGCGCTGAATCTCTCTCTTGCACTGAGTCTCTCTCTCGCTCTGAATCTCTCTCTCTCGCTCTGAATCTCTCTCGCTCGCACTGAATCCTCTCTCTCGCACTGAATCTCAATCTCGCACTGAATCACTCCCTCGCACTGAATCTCTCTCTCACACTGAATCTCTCTCTCTCGCACTGAATATCTCTCTCGCAGTGAATCTCTCTCTCTCGCACTGAATCTCTCTCTCGCACTGAATCCTCTGTCGAGCACTGAATCTCAATCTCGCACTGAATCTCTCCCTAGCACTGAATCTCTCTCTCTCGCACTGAATATCTCTCTCGCAGTGAATCTCTCTCTCTCGCACTGAATCTCTCTCTCGCGCTGAATCTCTCTCTAGCACTGAGTCTCTCTCTCGCACTGAATCTCTCTCTTCCACTGCGTTTCTCTCTCGCCCTGAATCTCTCTCGCTCGCACTGAATCCTCTCTCTCGCACTGAATCTCAATCTCGCACTGAATCACTCCCTCGCACTGAATCTCTCTCTCACACTGAATCTCTCTCTCTCGCACTGAATATCTCTCTCGCACTGAATCTCTCTCTCTCGCACTGAATCTCTCTCTCGCACTGAATCCTCTCTCGCACTGAATCTCTCTTTCGCACTGAATCTCTCTCTCTCGCACTGAATCTCTCTCTTGCACTGAGTCTCTCTCTCGCACTGAATCTCTCTCTCTTGCACTGAATCTCTCTCATTCGCACTGAATCTCTCTCTCGCACTGAATCTCTCTCTCGCAGTGAATCTCTCTCTCTCGCACTGAATGTCTCTCTCACAGTGAATCTCTCTCTCTCGCACTGAATCTCTCTCTCGCACTGAGTCTCTCTCTCTCGCACTGAATCCCTCTCTCTCGGACTGAATCCTATCTCTCGCACTGAATCTCTCCCTCGCACTGAATCTGTCTCTCGCACTGAATCTCTCTCTCGCACTGAATCTCTCTCTCTCACACTGAATCTCTCTCTCGCACTGAGTCTCTCTCTCGCACTGATTCTCTCTCTCGCTCTGAATCTCACTCTCGCACTGAATCTCTCTCTCACAGTGAATCTCTCTCTCTCGCACTGAATCTCTCTCTCACACTGAGTCTCTCTCTCTCGCACTGAATCCCTCTCTCTCGCACTGAATCTCTCTCTCGCACTGAGTCTCACTCTCTCGCACTGAATCTCTCTCTCGCACTGAATCTCTCTCTCTCGCACTGAATCTCTCTCTCGCAATGAATCTCTCTCTCTCGCACTGAATCTCTCTCTCGCACTGAATCTCTCTCTCTCGCACTGAATCTCTCTCTCTCGGACTGAATCCTCTCTCTCGCACTGAATCTCTCTCTTGCACTGAATCTCTCTCTCACACTGATTCTGTCTCTCGCACTGAATCTCTCTCTCGCACTGAATCACTATCTCTCGCACTGAATCTCTCTCTCGCACTGTGTCTCTCTCGCACTGAATCTCTCCCTCGCTCTGATTCTCTCTCTCGCACTGAGTCTCTCTCTCGCACTGAATCTCTCTCTCTCGCACTGAATCTCTCTCTCGCACTGAATCTCTCTCTCTCGCACTGAATCTCTCTCTCTCGGACTGAATCCTCTCTCTCGCACTGAATCTCTCTCGCACTGAATCTCTCTCTCACACTGAATCTGTCTCTCACACTGAATCTCTCCCTCGCACTGAATCTCTCTCTCTCGCACTGATTCTCTCTCTCGCTCTGAATCTCTCTCTCGCACTGAATGTCTCTCTCACAGTGAATCTCTCTCTCTCGCACTGAATCTCTCTCTCGCACTGAGTCTCTCTCTCTCGCACTGAATCTCTCTCTCGCACTGAGTCTCTCTCGCACTGAATCTCTCTCTCGCACTGAATCTCTCTCTCTCGCACTGAATCACTCTCTCGCACTGAACCTCTCTCTCGCCCTGATTCTCACTCTCTCACATCGAATCTCTCTCTCGCACTGATTCTCTCTATCGCACTGATTCTCTCTCTCTCACACTGAGTCTCTCTCTCGCACTGAGTCTCTCTCTCGCTCTGAATCTCTCTCTCTCGCACTGAATCTCTCTCTCGCGCTGAATCTCTCTCTTGCACTGAGTCTCTCTCTCGCACTGAATCTCTCTCTTCCACTGCGTTTCTCTCTCGCCCTGAATCTCTCTCGCTCGCACTGAATCCTCTCTCTCGCACTGAATCTCAATCTCGCACTGAATCACTCCCTCGCACTGAATCTCTCTCTCACACTGAATCTCTCTCTCTCGCACTGAATATCTCTCTCGCACTGAATCTCTCTCTCTCGCACTGAATCTCTCTCTCGCACTGAATCCTCTCTCGAGCACTGAATCTCAATCTCGCATTGAATCTCTCCCTAGCACTGAATCCCTCTCTCACACTGAATCACTCTCTCTCGCACTGAATCTCTCTCTCTCGCACTGAATCCTCTCTCTCGCACTGAATTTCTCTCTTGCACTGAATCTCTCTCTCACACTGAATCTCTCTCTCTGGCACTGAATCTCACTTTCTCGCACTGAATCTCTCTCTCGCACTCAATCTCTCTCACTCGCACTGAATCTCACTCTCGCTCTGATTCTCTCTCTCGCACTGAATCTCTCTCTCGCACTGAATCTCTCTCTCTCGCACTGAATCTCTCTCTTGCACTGAGTCTCTCTCTCGCACTGAATCTCTCTCTCTCGCACTGAATCTCTCTCATTCGCACTGAATCTCTCTCTCGCACTGAATCTCTCTCTCGCACTGAATCTCTCTCTCTCGCACTGAATGTCTCTCTCACAGTGAATCTCTCTCTCTCGCACTGAATCTCTCTCTCGCACTGAGTCTCTCTCTCTCGCACTAAATCCCTCTCTCTCGGACTGAATCCTATCTCTCGCACTGAATGTTATGGGAAGCAAGGGATGAAATTGCAGAGCCGCTGGCAATGATCTTTTCATCTTCTCTGCTGACGGGGGTGGTACCAGGTGATTGGAGGGTGGCAAATGTTGTGCCCCTGTTCAAGAAAGGGAATAGGAACAACCCTGCGAATTACAGGCCAGTTAGTCTTACTTCGGTGGTAGGCAAGTTGATGGAAAAGGTGCTGAGGGATAGGATTTCTGAGCATCTGGAAAGACACTGCTTGATTCGGGACAGTCAGCACTGTTTTGTGAGGGGTAGGTCTTGCCTCACAAGCCTGATTGAATTCTTTGAGCAGGTGACCAAGCAAGTGGATGAGGGTAAACCAGTGGATGTGGTGTACATGGATTTTAGTAAGGCATTTGATAAGGTCCCCCATGGTAGACTTATGGAGAAAGTCAGGAGGCATGGGATAGTGGGGAATGTGGCCAGTTGGATTAAGAATTGGCTAACTGATAGAAGGCAGAGAGTGGTCTTAGATGGTAAATACTCAGCCTGGAGCCCAGTTACCAGTGGCGTGCCGCAGGGATCAGTTCTGGGTCCTCTCCTGTTTGTGATTTTTATTAACGACTTGGATGAGGAAGTCGAAGGGTGGGTCAGTAAATTTGCAGATGATACAAAGGTTGGTGGCGTTGTGGATACCGAGGAGGGCTATTGTCGTCTGCAAAGGGACTTGGATAGGTTGCAGTGCTGGGCTGAAAAGTGGCAGATGGAGTTTAACCCTGAAAAGTGTGAGGTCGTCCATTTTGGAAGGACAAACATGAATGCAAAATACTGGGTTAACGGTAGGGTTCTTGGGCATGTGGAGGAGCAGAGAGACCTTGGGGTCTATGTGCATAGATCATTGAAAGTTGCAACTCAAGTGGATAGGGCTGTGAAGAAGGCATATGGGGTGTTAGCGTTCATTAGCAGAGGGATTGAATTTAAGAGCCGTGAGGTGATGATGCAGCTGTACAGGACCTTGGTAAGGCCTCATTTGGAGTACTGTGTGCAGTTCTGGTCGCCTCATTTTAGGAAGGATGTGGAAGCCTTGGAGAGGGTGCAGAGGAGATTTACCAGGATGTTGCCTGGAATGGAGAATAAGTCTTACGAGGAAAGGCTGAACATTCTAGGCCTCTTCTCATTAGAACGGAGAAGGATGAGGGGTGACATGATAGAGGTTTATAAGATGATCAGGGGAATAGATAGGGTAGACAGTCAGAAACTTTTTCCCCGGGTGGAGCAAAGCGTTACAAGGGGTCATAAATTTAAGGTGAAGGGTGGGAGATATAAGGGGGATGTCAGGGGAAGGTTCTTTACCCAGAGAGTGGTCGGGGCATGGAATGCCTTGCCCGGGGAAGTTGTTGAGTCAGAAACTTTAGGGACTTTCAAAAGGCTTTTGGATAGGTATATGGATAAAGGAGAATGATGGGGTATAGATTAAATTGTCCTTGACAGAGGACAAAGGATCGGCACAACATTGTGGGCCGAAGGGCCTGTTCTGTGCTGTATGTTCTATGTTCTATGTTCTATGTTCTATGAATCTCTCCCTCGCACTGAATCTCTCTCTCACACTGAATCTGTCTCTCGCACTGAATCTCTCTCTCACACTGAATCTCTCTCTCTCACACTGAATCTCTCTCTCGCACTGAGTCTCTCTCTCGCACTGAATCTCAATCTCGCACTGAATCACTCCCTCGCACTGAATCTCTCTCTCACACTGAATCTCTCTCTCTCGCACTGAATATCTCTCTCGCACTGAATCTCTCTCTCTCGCACTGAATCTCTCTCTCGCACTGAATCCTCTCTCGAGCACTGAATCTCAATCTCGCATTTAATCTCTCCCTAGCACTGAATCCCTCTCTCACACTGAATCACTCTCTCTCGCACTGAATCTCTCTCTCTCGCACTGAATCCTCTCTCTCGCACTGAATTTCTCTCTTGCACTGAATCTCTCTCTCACACTGAATCTCTCTCTCTGGCACTGAATCTCACTTTCTCGCACTGAATCTCTCTCTCGCACTCAATCTCTCTCACTCGCACTGAATCTCACTCTCGCACTGATTCTCTCTCTCGCACTGAATCTCTCTCTCGCACTGAATCTCTCTCTCTCGCACTGAATCCTCTCTCTCGCACTGAATCTCTCTCTCTCGCACTGAATCTCTCTCTCGCACTGAATCTCTCTCTCTCGCACTGAATCTCTCTCTCTCGGACTGAATCCTCTCTCTCGCACTGAATCTCTCTCGCACTGAATCTCTCTCTCACACTGAATCTGTCTCTCACACTGAATCTCTCCCTCGCACTGAATCTCTCTCTCTCGCACTGATTCTCTCTCTCGCTCTGAATCTCTCTCTCGCACTGAATGTCTCTCTCACAGTGAATCTCTCTCTCTCGCACTGAATCTCTCTCTCGCACTGAGTCTCTCTCTCTCGCACTGAATCCCTCTCTCTCGCACTGAATCTCTGTCTCGCACTGAATCTCTCTCTCGCACTGAGTCTCTCTCGCACTGAATCTCTCTCTCGCACTGAATCTCTCTCTCTCGCACTGAATCACTCTCTCGCACTGAACCTCTCTCTCGCCCTGATTCTCACTCTCTCACATCGAATCTCTCTCTCGCACTGATTCTCTCTATCGCACTGATTCTCTCTCTCTCACACTGAGTCTCTCTCTCGCACTGAGTCTCTCTCTCGCTCTGAATCTCTCTCTCTCGCACTGAATCTCTCTCTCGCGCTGAATCTCTCTCTTGCACTGAGTCTCTCTCTCGCACTGAATCTCTCTCTTCCACTGCGTTTCTCTCTCGCCCTGAATCTCTCTCGCTCGCACTGAATCCTCTCTCTCGCACTGAATCTCAATCTCGCACTGAATCACTCCCTCGCACTGAATCTCTCTCTCACACTGAATCTCTCTCTCTCGCACTGAATATCTCTCTCGCACTGAATCTCTCTCTCTCGCACTGAATCTCTCTCTCGCACTGAATCCTCTCTCGAGCACTGAATCTCAATCTCGCATTGAATCTCTCCCTAGCACTGAATCCCTCTCTCACACTGAATCACTCTCTCTCGCACTGAATCTCTCTCTCTCGCACTGAATCCTCTCTCTCGCACTGAATTTCTCTCTTGCACTGAATCTCTCTCTCACACTGAAACTCTCTCTCTGGCACTGAATCTCACTTTCTCGCACTGAATCTCTCTCTCGCACTCAATCTCTCTCACTCGCACTGAATCTCACTCTCGCACTGATTCTCTCTCTCGCACTGAATCTCTCTCTCGCACTGAATCTCTCTCTCTCGCACTGAATCTCTCTCTTGCACTGAGTCTCTCTCTCGCACTGAATCTCTCTCTCTCGCACTGAATCTCTCTCATTCGCACTGAATCTCTCTCTCGCACTGAATCTCTCTCTCGCACTGAATCTCTCTCTCTCGCACTGAATGTCTCTCTCACAGTGAATCTCTCTCTCTCGCACTGAATCTCTCTCTCGCACTGAATCTCTCTCTCTCGCACTGAATCCTCTCTCTCGCACTGAATCTCTCTCTCTCGCACTGAATCTCTCTCTCGCACTGAATCTCTCTCTCTCGCACTGAATCTCTCTCTCTCGGACTGAATCCTCTCTCTCGCACTGAATCTCTCTCGCACTGAATCTCTCTCTCACACTGAATCTGTCTCTCACACTGAATCTCTCCCTCGCACTGAATCTCTCTCTCTCGCACTGATTCTCTCTCTCGCTCTGAATCTCTCTCTCGCACTGAATGTCTCTCTCACAGTGAATCTCTCTCTCTCGCACTGAATCTCTCTCTCGCACTGAGTCTCTCTCTCTCGCACTGAATCCCTCTCTCTCGCACTGAATCTCTGTCTCGCACTGAATCTCTCTCTCGCACTGAGTCTCTCTCGCACTGAATCTCTCTCTCGCACTGAATCTCTCTCTCTCGCACTGAATCACTCTCTCGCACTGAACCTCTCTCTCGCCCTGATTCTCACTCTCTCACATCGAATCTCTCTCTCGCACTGATTCTCTCTATCGCACTGATTCTCTCTCTCTCACACTGAGTCTCTCTCTCGCACTGAGTCTCTCTCTCGCTCTGAATCTCTCTCTCTCGCACTGAATCTCTCTCTCGCGCTGAATCTCTCTCTTGCACTGAGTCTCTCTCTCGCACTGAATCTCTCTCTTCCACTGCGTTTCTCTCTCGCCCTGAATCTCTCTCGCTCGCACTGAATCCTCTCTCTCGCACTGAATCTCAATCTCGCACTGAATCACTCCCTCGCACTGAATCTCTCTCTCACACTGAATCTCTCTCTCTCGCACTGAATATCTCTCTCGCACTGAATCTCTCTCTCTCGCACTGAATCTCTCTCTCGCACTGAATCCTCTCTCGAGCACTGAATCTCAATCTCGCATTGAATCTCTCCCTAGCACTGAATCCCTCTCTCACACTGAATCACTCTCTCTCGCACTGAATCTCTCTCTCTCGCACTGAATCCTCTCTCTCGCACTGAATTTCTCTCTTGCACTGAATCTCTCTCTCACACTGAAACTCTCTCTCTGGCACTGAATCTCACTTTCTCGCACTGAATCTCTCTCTCGCACTCAATCTCTCTCACTCGCACTGAATCTCACTCTCGCACTGATTCTCTCTCTCGCACTGAATCTCTCTCTCGCACTGAATCTCTCTCTCTCGCACTGAATCTCTCTCTTGCACTGAGTCTCTCTCTCGCACTGAATCTCTCTCTCTCGCACTGAATCTCTCTCATTCGCACTGAATCTCTCTCTCGCACTGAATCTCTCTCTCGCACTGAATCTCTCTCTCTCGCACTGAATGTCTCTCTCACAGTGAATCTCTCTCTCTCGCACTGAATCTCTCTCTCGCACTGAGTCTCTCTCTCTCGCACTAAATCCCTCTCTCTCGGACTGAATCCTATCTCTCGCACTGAATCTCTCCCTCGCACTGAATCTCTCTCTCACACTGAATCTGTCTCTCGCACTGAATCTCTCTCTCGCACTGAATCTCTCTCTCTCACACTGAATCTCTCTCTCGCACTGAGTCTCTCTCTCGCACTGAATCTCAATCTCGCACTGAATCACTCCCTCGCACTGAATCTCTCTCTCACACTGAATCTCTCTCTCTCGCACTGAATATCCCTCTCGCACTGAATCTCTCTCTCTCGCACTGAATCTCTCTCTCGCACTGAATCCTCTCTCGAGCACTGAATCTCAATCTCGCATTTAATCTCTCCCTAGCACTGAATCCCTCTCTCACACTGAATCACTCTCTCTCGCACTGAATCTCTCTCTCTCGCACTGAATCCTCTCTCTCGCACTGAATTTCTCTCTTGCACTGAATCTCTCTCTCACACTGAATCTCTCTCTCTGGCACTGAATCTCACTTTCTCGCACTGAATCTCTCTCTCGCACTCAATCTCTCTCACTCGCACTGAATCTCACTCTCGCACTGATTCTCTCTCTCGCACTGACTCTCTCTCTCGCACTGAATCTCTCTCTCTCGCACTGAATCTCTCTCTTGCACTGAGTCTCTCTCTCGCACTGAATCTCTCTCTCTTGCACTGAATCTCTCTCATTCGCACTGAATCTCTCTCTCGCACTGAATCTCTCTCTCGCACTGAATCTCTCTCTCTCGCACTGAATTTCTCTCTCACAGTGAATCTCTCTCTCTCGCACTGAATCTCTCTCTCGCACTGAGTCTCTCTCTCTCGCACTGAATCCCTCTCTCTCGGAATGAATCCTATCTCTCGCACTGAATCTCTCCCTCGCACTGAATCTGTCTCTCGCACTGAATCTCTCTCTCGCACTGAATCTCTCTCTCTCACACTGAATCTCTCTCTCGCACTGAGTCTCTCTCTCGCACTGATTCTCTCTCTCGCTCTGAATCTCACTCTCGCACTGAATCTCTCTCTCACAGTGAATCTCTCTCTCTCGCACTGAATCTCTCTCTCACACTGAGTCTCTCTCTCTCGCACTGAATCCCTCTCTCTCGCACTGAATCTCTCTCTCGCACTGAGTCTCACTCTCTCGCACTGAATCTCTCTCTCGCACTGAATCTCTCTCTCTCGCACTGAATCTCTCTCTCGCAATGAATCTCTCTCTCTCGCACTGAATCTCTCTCTCGCACTGAATCTCTCTCTCTCGCACTGAATCTCTCTCTCTCGGACTGAATCCTCTCTCTCGCACTGAATCTCTCTCTTGCACTGAATCTCTCTCTCACACTGATTCTGTCTCTCGCACTGAATCTCTCTCTCGCACTGAATCACTATCTCTCGCACTGAATCTCTCTCTCGCACTGTGTCTCTCTCGCACTGAATCTCTCCCTCGCTCTGATTCTCTCTCTCGCACTGAGTCTCTCTCTCGCACTGAATCTCTCTCTCTCGCACTGAATCTCTCTCTCGCACTGAATCTCTCTCTCTCGCACTGAATCTCTCTCTCTCGGACTGAATCCTCTCTCTCGCACTGAATCTCTCTCGCACTGAATCTCTCTCTCACACTGAATCTGTCTCTCACACTGAATCTCTCCCTCGCACTGAATCTCTCTCTCTCGCACTGATTCTCTCTCTCGCTCTGAATCTCTCTCTCGCACTGAATGTCTCTCTCACAGTGAATCTCTCTCTCTCGCACTGAATCTCTCTCTCGTACTGAGTCTCTCTCTCTCGCACTGAATCCCTCTCTCTCGCACTGAATCTCTGTCTCGCACTGAATCTCTCTCTCGCACTGAGTCTCTCTCGCACTGAATCTCTCTCTCGCACTGAATCTCTCTCTCTCGCACTGAATCACTCTCTCGCACTGAACCTCTCTCTCGCCCTGATTCTCACTCTCTCACACTGAATCTCTCTCTCGCACTGATTCTCTCTATCGCACTGATTCTCTCTCTCTCACACTGAGTCTCTCTCTCGCACTGAGTCTCTCTCTCGCTCTGAATCTCTCTCTCTCGCACTGAATCTCTCTCTCGCGCTGAATCTCTCTCTTGCACTGAGTCTCTCTCTCGCACTGAATCTCTCTCTTCCACTGCGTTTCTCTCTCGCCCTGAATCTCTCTCGCTCGCACTGAATCCTCTCTCTCGCACTGAATCTCAATCTCGCACTGAATCACTCCCTCGCACTGAATCTCTCTCTCACACTGAATCTCTCTCTCTCGCACTGAATATCTCTCTCGCACTGAATCTCTCTCTCTCGCACTGAATCTCTCTCTCGCACTGAATCCTCTCTCGAGCACTGAATCTCAATCTCGCATTGAATCTCTCCCTAGCACTGAATCCCTCTCTCACACTGAATCACTCTCTCTCGCACTGAATCTCTCTCTCTCGCACTGAATCCTCTCTCTCGCACTGAATTTCTCTCTTGCACTGAATCTCTCTCTCACACTGAATCTCTCTCTCTGGCACTGAATCTCACTTTCTCGCACTGAATCTCTCTCTCGCACTCAATCTCTCTCACTCGCACTGAATCTCACTCTCGCACTGATTCTCTCTCTCGCACTGAATCTCTCTCTCGCACTGAATCTCTCTCTCTCGCACTGAATCTCTCTCTTGCACTGAGTCTCTCTCTCGCACTGAATCTCTCTCTCTCGCACTGAATCTCTCTCATTCGCACTGAATCTCTCTCTCGCACTGAATCTCTCTCTCGCACTGAATCTCTCTCTCTCGCACTGAATGTCTCTCTCACAGTGAATCTCTCTCTCTCGCACTGAATCTCTCTCTCGCACTGAGTCTCTCTCTCTCGCACTAAATCCCTCTCTCTCGGACTGAATCCTATCTCTCGCACTGAATCTCTCCCTCGCACTGAATCTCTCTCTCACACTGAATCTGTCTCTCGCACTGAATCTCTCTCTCGCACTGAATCTCTCTCTCTCACACTGAATCTCTCTCTCGCACTGAGTCTCTCTCTCGCACTGATTCTCTCTCTCGCTCTGAATCTCACTCTCGCACTGAATCTCTCTCTCACAGTGAATCTCTCTCTCTCGCACTGAATCTCTCTCTCACACTGAGTCTCTCTCTCTCGCACTGAATCCCTCTCTCTCGCACTGAATCTCTCTCTCGCACTGAGTCTCACTCTCTCGCACTGAATCTCTCTCTCGCACTGAATCTCTCTCTCTCGCACTGAATCTCTCTCTCGCACTGAATCTCTCTCTCTCGCACTGAATCTCTCTCTCGCACCGAATCTCTCTCTCACACTGAATCTCTCTCTCTCGGACTGAATCCTCTCTCTCGCACTGAATCTCTCTCTTGCACTGAATCTCTCTCTCGCACTGAATCACTATCTCTCGCACTGAATCTCTCTCTCGCACTGAGTCTCTCTCTCGCACTGAATCTCTCCCTCGCTCTGAATCTCTCTCTCGCACAGAATCTCTCTCTCGCACTGAATCTCTCTCTCTCGCACTGAATTTCTCTCTCGCACTGAATCATTCTCTCTCGCACTGAATCTCTCTCTCTCGGACTGAATCCTGTCTCTCGCACTGAATCTCTCTCTCGCACTGAATCTCTCTCTCACACTGAATCTGTCTCTCGCACTGAATCTCTCTCTCGCACTGAATCTCTCTCTCGTGCACTGAATCTCTCTCTCGCAGTTAGTCTCTCTCTCGCACTGATTCTCTATCTCGCTCTGAATCTCACTCTCGCACTGAATCTCTCTCTCACTGTGAATCTGTCTCTCTCGCACTGAATCTCTCTCTCGCACTGAGTCTCTCTCTCTCGCACTGAATCCCTCTCTCTCGCACTGAATCTCTCTCGCGCACTGAGTCTCACTCTCTCGCACTGAATCTCTCTCTCGCACTGAATCTCTCTCTCTCGCATTGAATCTCTCTCTCGCACTGAATCTCTCTCTCTCACACTGAATCTCTCTCTCGCACTGAATCTCTCTCTCTCGCACTGAATCTCTCTCTCTCGGACTGAATCCTCTCTCTCGCACTGAATCACTCTCTCGCACAGAATCTCTCTCTCACACTGATTCTGTCTCTCGCACTGAATCTCTCTCTCGCACTGAATCACTCTCTCTCGCACTGAATCTCTCTCTCGCACTGAGTCTCTCTCTCGCACTGAATCTCTCCCTCGCTCTGAATCTCTCTCTCGCACTGAATCTCTCTCTCGCACTGAATCACTCTCTCTCGCACTGAATCTCTCTCTCGCACTGAATCATTCTCTCTCGCACTGAATCTCTCTCTCTCGGACTGAATCCTGTCTCTCGCACTGAATCTCTCTCTCGCACTGAATCTCTCTCTCACACTGAATCTGTCTCTCGCACTGAATCTCTCTCTCGCACTGAATCTCTCTCTCGCGCACTGAATCTCTCTCTCGCACTGAGTCTCACTCTCTCGCACTGAATCTCTCTCTCGCACTGAATCTCTCTCTCTCGCACTGAATCTCTCTCTCGCACTGAATCTCTCTCTCTCGCACTGAATCTCTCTCTCGCACTGAATCTCTCTCTCTCGCACTGAATCTCTCTCTCTCGGACTGAATCCTCTCTCTCGCACTGAATCTCTCTCTCGCGCTGAATCTCTCTCTCACACTGAATCTCTCTCTCTCGCACTGAATCTCTCTGTCGCACTGAATCTCTCTCTCTCACACTGAATCTCTCACGCGCACTGAATCCTCTCTCTCGCACTGAATCTCTCTCTCTCGCACTGAATCCTCTCTCTCGCATTGAATCTCTCTCTTGCACTGAATCTCTCTCTCGCACTGAATCTCTCTCTCGCAAAATATCTCTCTTTCTCGCACTGAATCTCTCTCTCGCACTGAATCTCGCTTTCTTGCACTGAATCTCTCTCTCGCACTCAATCTCTCTCTCTCGCACTGAATCTCTCTCTCACACTGATTCTGTCTCTCGCACTGAATCTCTCTCTCACACTGAATCACTCTCTCTCGCACTGAATCTCTCCCTCGCACTGAGTCTCTCTCTCGCACTGAATCTCTCCCTCGCTCTGATTCTCTCTCTCGCACTGAATCTCTCTCTCGCACTGAATCTCTCTCTCTCGCACTGAATCTCTCTCTCTCGGACTGAATCCTCTCTCTCGCAGTGAATCTCTCTCGCACTGAATCTCTCTCTCGCACTGAATCTGTCTCTCGCACTGAATCTCTCCCTCGCACTGAATCTCTCTCTCTCGCACTGATTCTCTCTCTCGCTCTGAATCTCTCTCTCGCACTGAATGTCTCTCTCACAGTGAATCTCTCTCTCTCGCACTGAATCTTTCTCTCGCACTGAGTCTCTCTCTCTCGCACTGAATCCCTCTCTCTCGCACTGAATCTCTGTCTCGCACTGAGTCTCACTCTCTCGAACTGAACCTCTCTCTCGCCCTGATTCTCACTCTCTCACACTGAATCTCTCTCTCGCACTGATTCTCTCTATCGCACTGATTCTCTCTCTCACACTGAGTCTCTCTCTCGCTCTGAATCTCTCTCTCTCGCGCTGAATCTCTCTCTTGCACTGAGTCTCTCTCTCGCACTGAATCTCTCTCTTCCACTGCGTTTCTCTCTCGCTCTGAATCTCTCTCGCTCGCACTGAATCCTCTCTCTCGCAAAGAATCTCAATCTCGCACTGAATCACTCCCTCGCACTGAATCTCTCTCTCACACCGAATCTCTCTCTCTCGCACTGAATATCTCTCTCGCACTGAATCTCTCTCTCTCGCACTGAATCTCTCTCTCCCACTGAATCCTCTCTCTGGCACTGAATCTCAATCTCGCACTGAATCTCTCCCTAGCACTGAATCTCTCTCTCACACTGAATCACTCTCTCTCGCACTGAATCTCTCTCTCTCGCACTGAATCCTCTCTCTCGCACTGAATTTCTCTCTTGCACTGAATCTCTCTCTCACACTGAATCTCTCTCACTCGCACTGAATCTCACTCTCGCACTGATTCTCTCTCTCGCACTGAATCTCTCTCTCGCACTGAATCTCTCTCTCTCGCACTGAATCTCTCTCTTGCACTGAGTCTCTCTCTCGCACTGAATCTCTCTCTCGCTCTGAATCTCTCCGTCGCACTGAATCTCTCTCTCTCGCACTGAATCTCTCTCATTCGCACTGAATCTCTCTCTCGCACTGAATCTCTCTCTCGCACTGAATCTCTCTCTCTCGCACTGAATGTCTCTCTCACAGTGAATCTCTCTCGCTTGCACTGAATCTCTCTCTCGCACTGAGTCTCTCTCTCTCGCACTGAATCCCTCTCTCTCGCACTGAATCTCTCTCTCGCACTGAGTCTCAGTCTCTCGCACTGAATCTCTCTCTCGCACTGAATCTCTCTCGCTCGCACTGAATCTCTCTCTCGCACTGAATCTCTCTCTCTCGCACTGAATCTCTCTCTCGCACTGAGTCTCTCTCCCACTGAATCTCACTCTCTCACACTGAATCTCTCTCTCGCACTGATTCTCTCTATCGCACTGATTCTCACTCTCTCACACTGAATCTCTCTCTCGCACTGATTCTCTCTATCGCACTGATTCTCTCTCTCTCACACTGAGTCTCTCTCTCACACTGAGTCTCTCTCTCGCTCTGAATCTCTCTCTCTCGCACTGAATCTCTCTCTCGCGCTGAATCCTCTCTCTCGCACTGAATTTCTCTCTTGCACTGAATCTGTCTCTCACACTGAATCTCTCTCTCTGGCACTGAATCTCACTTTCTCGCACTTAATCTCACTCTCGCACTCAATCTCTCTCACTCGCACTGAATCTCACTCTCGCACTGATTCTCTCTCTCGCACTGAATCTCTCTCTCGCACTGAATCTCTCTCTCTCGCACTGAATCTCTCTCTTGCACTGAGTCTCTCTCTCGCACTGAATCGCTCTCTCGCTCTGAATCTCTCCGTCGCACTGAATCTCTCTCTCTCGCACTGAATCTCTCTCATTCGCACTGAATCTCTCTCTCGCACTGAATCTCTCTCTCGCACTGAATCTCTCTCTCTCGCACTGAATCTCGCTCTCGCACTGAATCTCTCTCTCTCGCAATGAATCTCTCTCTCGGACTGAATCCTCTCTCTAGAACTGAATCTCTCTCTCGCACTGAATCTCTCTCTCACACTGAATCTCTCTCTCTCGCACTGAATCTCTCTGTCGCACTGAATCTCTCTCTCTCACACTTAAACTCTCTCTCACACTGAATCCTCTCTGTCGCACTGAATCTCTCTCTCTCGCACTGAATCCTCTCTCTCACACTGAATCTCTCTCTTGCACTGAATCTCTCTCTCGCACTGAATCTCTCTGTCGCACTGAATCTCTCTCTCGCACACTGAATCTCTCTCTCGCACTGAATCCACTCTCTCGCACTGAATCTCTCTCGATCGCACTGAATCCTCTCTCTCGCACTGAATCTCTCTCTTGCACTGAATCTCTCTCTCGCACTGAATCTCTCTCTCGCAAAATATCTCTATTTCTCGCACTGAATCTCTCTCTCGCACTGAATCTCTCTTTCACGCACTGAATCTCTCTCTCGCACTCAATCTCTCTCTCTCGCACTGAATCTCTCTCTCGCACTGATTCTGTCTCTCGCACTGAATGTCTCTCGAGCACTGAATCACTCTATCTCGCACTGAATCTGTCTCTCTTGCACTGAATCTCTCTCTCGCACTGAATCTCTCTCTCTCACACTAAATCTCTCTCTCGCACTGAATCTCAGTCTCGCACTGAGTCTCTCTCTCTCGCACTGAGCATCTCTCTCGCACTGCATCTCTCTCTCGCGCTGAATCTCTCTTTCTCGCACTGAAACTCTCTCTCTGGCAATCAATCTCTCTAATAACATAATAAATCCATGCACACACGCACACTCTCGCCCTCCAATCAATCCACACACACACACCCTTTCCCTCTAATAATTACACACACACAGACTCTCACCCTCTAGTCAATCCACACACACACACTCTCACCCTCTAGTCAATCCACACACACACACTCTCACCCTCTGATCAATCCACACACACACACCCTTTCCCTCTAATAATTACACACACACAGACTCTCACCCTCTAGTCAATCCACACACACACACTCTCACCCTCTAGTCAATCCACACACACACACTCTCACCCTCTGATCAATCCACACACACACACCCTTTCCCTCTAATAATTACACACACACACACTCACCCTCTAATCAATCCACACACACACACACTCACCCTCTAATCAATCCACACACAGACTCTCACCCTCTAACCAATCCACACACACACACTCTCACCCTCTGATCAATCCACACACACACACTCTCACCCTCTAACTAAACCACAAACACTCTCTCACCCTCTAATCAATCCACACACACAAACTCTCACCCTCTAATCAATCCACACACACACACTCACCCTCTAATCAATCCACACACACACACTCTCACCCTCTAATCAATCCACACACACACACTCTCACCCTCTAATCAATCCACACACACACACTCTCACCCTCTAATCAATCCACACACACACTCTCACCCTCTAATCAATTCACACACACACACTCTCACCCTCCAATCAATCCACACACACACTCTCTCACCCTCTAATCAATCCACACACACACATTCACCCTCTAATCAATTCACACACACACACACTCACCCTCTAATCAATCCACACACACACACTCTCACCCTCTAATCAATCCACACACACACACTCTCACCCTGTAATCAATCCACACACACACTCTCTCACCCTCTAATCAATTCACACACACACTCTCACCCTCTAATCAATCCACACACACACTCTCTCACCCTCTAATCAATCCACACACACACACTCTCACCCTCTAATCAATCCACACACACACTCTCACCCTCTAATCAATCCACACACACACACTCTCAACTCCTAATCAATCCACACACACACTCTCACCTCCTAATAAATCCACACACACACTCTCACCTCCTAATCAATCCACACACACACTCTCACCCACTAATCAATCCACACACACACACTCTCACCTCCTAATCAATCCACACACACACTCTCACCTCCTAATCAATC
Organism: Heterodontus francisci; assembly: GCF_036365525.1. Classification (NCBI taxonomy): domain Eukaryota; kingdom Metazoa; phylum Chordata; class Chondrichthyes; order Heterodontiformes; family Heterodontidae; genus Heterodontus; species Heterodontus francisci. The sequence goes on along the minus strand of NW_027140989.1, from coordinate 85,240 downwards.
CACACACACACTCTCACCCTCTAATCAATCCACACACACACACTCTCACCCCCTAATCAATCCACACACACACAAACTCTCACCCACTAATCAATCCACACACACACACTCTCACCCTCTAATCAATCCACACATACACACTCTCACCCTCTAATCAATCCACACACACACTCTCACCCTCTAATCAATCCACACACACACACTCTCACCCTCTAATCAATCCACACACACACACTCTCACCCTCTAATCAATCCACACACACACACTCTCACCCTCAAATCAATCCACACACACACACTCTCACCCTCTAATCAATCCTCACACACACACACACACTCTCACCCCCTAATCAATCCACACACACACACACTCTCACCCTCTAATCAATCCACACACACACACTCTCACCCTCTAATCAATCCACACACACACTCTCACCCTCTAATCAATCCACACACACACACACTCACCCTCTGATCAATCCTCACACACACACTCTCACCCTCTAATCAATCCACACACACACACTCTCACCCTCTAATCAATCCACACACACACACTCTCACCCCCTAATCAATCCACACACACACTCTCACCCTCTAATCAATCCATACACACACACTCTCACCCTCTAATCAATCCACACACACACACTCTCACCCGCTAATCAATCCACACACACACACTCTCCCCCTCTAATCAATCCACACACACACACTCTCACCCCTAATCAATCCACACACACACTCTCACCCTCTAATCAATCCACACACACACACTCTCACCCCCTAATCATTCCACACACACACACTCTCACCCCCTAATCAATCCACACACACACACTCTCAGCCTCTAATCTATCCACACACACACACTCTCACCCTCTAATCAATCCACACACACACACTCTCACCCTCTAATCAATCCACACTCACACACTCTCACCCTCTAATCAATCCACACACACACACTCTCACCCTCTAATCAATCCACACACACACACACTCACCCTCTGATCAATCCTCACACACACACTCTCACCCTCTAATCAATCCACACACACACACTCTCACCCTCTAATCAATCCACACACACACACTCTCACCCTCTAATCAATCCACACACACACTCTCACCCTCTAATCAATCCACACACACACTCTCACCCTCTAATCAATCCACACACACACACTCTCACCCCCTAATCATTCCACACACACACACTCTCACCCCCTAATCAATCCACACACATACACTCTCACCCTCTAATCTATCCACACACACACACTCTCACCCTCTAATCAATCCACACTCACACACTCTCACCCTCTAATCAATCCACACACACACACTCTCACCCTCTAATCAATCCACACACACACACACTCACCCTCTGATCAATCCTCACACACACACTCTCACCCTCTAATCAATCCACACACACACACTCTCACCCCCTAATCACTCCACACACACACACTCACCCTCTAATCAATCCACACACACACACTCTCACCCTCTAATCAATCCACACACACACACACTCACCCTCTAATCAATCCACACACACACACACTCTCACCCCCTAATCACTCCACACACACACACTCTCACCCTCTAATCAATCCACACACACATTCTCACCCTCTAATCAATCCACACAAACACACTCTCACCCCCTAATCAATCCACACACACACTCACTCTCACCCTCTAATCAATCCACACACACACACTCTCACCCTCTAATCAATCCACACACACACACTCTCACCCTCTTATCAATCCACCACACACACACTCTCACCCCCTAATCAATCCACACACACACACTCTCACCCTCTAATCAATCCACACACACACACTCTCACCCTCTTATCAATCCACACACACACACTCTCACCCTCTAATCAATCCACACACACACTCTCACCCCCTAATCAATCCACACACACACTCTCACCCTCTAATCAATCCACACACACACACACTCACCCTCTTATCAATCCACACACACACACTCTCACCCTCTAATCAATCCACACACACACACACTCACCCTCTTATCAATCCACACACACACACTCTCACCCTCTTATCAATCCACACACACACACACTCACCCTCTTATCAATCCACACACACACACTCTCACCCTCTAATCAATCCACACACACACCCTCTCACCCTCTAATCAATCCACACACACACTCTCACCCTCTAATCAATCCACACGCACACTCTCACCCCCTAATCAATCCACACACACACACTCTCACCCTCTAATCTATCCATACACACACACTCTCACCCTCTAATCAATCCACACACACACTCTCACCCTCTAATCAATCAACACACACACTCTCACCCTCTAATCAATCCACACACACACACACTCACCCTCTTATCAATCCACTCACACACACTCTCACCCTCTAATCAATCCACACACACACACTCTCACCCTGTAATCAATCCACACACACACACTCTGACTCTCTAATCAATCCACACACACACACTCTCACCCTCTAATCAATCCACACACACACACTCTCACCCTCTAATCAATCCACACACACACACTCACCTCTTATCAATCCACACACACACACTCTCACCCTCTAATCAATCCACACACACACACACTCACCCTCTTATCAATCCACACACACACACTCTCACCCTCTAATCAATCCACACACACACACTCTCACCCTCTAATCAATCCACACACACACACTCTCACCCTCTTATCATTCCACACACACACACTCTCACCCCTAATCAATCCATAAACACACACTCTCACCTCTAATCAATCCACACACACACTTTCACCCCCTAATCAATCCATAAACACACACTCTCACCCTCTAATCAATCCACACACACACACTCTCACCCTCTAATCAATCCACACACACACACTCTCACCCTCTTATCAATCCACACACACACACTCTCACCCCCTAATCAATCCATACACACACACTCTCACCCTCTTATCAATCCACACACACACACTCTCACCCTCTTATCAATCCACACACACACACTCTCACCCTCTAATCAATCCACACACACACACTCTCACCCTCTAATCAATCCACACACACACACTCTCACCCTCTAATCAATCCACACACACACACTCTCACCCCCTAAATCAATCCACACACACACACTCTCACCCTCTAATCAATCCACACACACACACTCTCACCCTCTAATCAATCCACACACACACACTCTGACCCTCTAATCAATCCACACACACACACTCTCACCCCCTAATCAATCCACACACACACTCTCACCCTCTAATCAATCCTCACACACACACTCTCACCCTCTAATCAATCCACACACACACACTCTCACCCCTAATCAATCACACACACACACTCTCACCCTCTAATCAATCCACACACACACACTCTCACCCTCTAATCAATCCTCACACACACACTCTCACCCTCTAATCAATCCACACTCACACTCTCACCCCCTAATCAATCACACACACACACTCTCACCCTCTAATCAATCCTCACACACACACTCTCACCCTCTAATCAATCACACACACACCTCTCACCCCTAATCAATCCACACACACACTCTCACCCCCTAATCAATCCACACACACACACTCTCACCCCCTAATCAATCCACACACACACACTCTCACCCTCTAATCAATCCACACACACACACTCTCACCCTCTTATCAATCCACACACACTCACTCTCACCCCCTAATCAATCCTCACACACACACTCTGACCCTCTAATCAATCCACACACACACACTCTCACCCCCTAATCAATCCACACACTCACTCTCACCCCCTAATCAATCCACACACACACACTCACCCTCTAATCAATCCACACACACACTCTCACCCCTAATCAATCCACACACACACACTCTCACCCTCTAATCAATCCACACACACACACTCTCACCCTCTAATCAATCCACACACACACACTCTCACCCTCTAATCAATCCACACACACACTCTCACCCTCTATCAATCCACACACACACACTCTCACCCTCTAATCAATCCACACACACACACTCACCCTCTAATCAATCCACACACACACTCTCACCCCCTAATCAATCCACACACACACACTCTCACCCTCTAATCAATCCACACACACACACTCTCACCTCTAATCAATCCACACACACACACTCTCACCCTCTAATCAATCCACACACACACTCTCACCCTCTAATCAATCCACACACACACTCTCACCCTCTAATCAATCCACACACACACTCTCACCCTCTAATCAATCCACACACACACACTCTCACCCTCTAATCAATCCACACACACACTCTAACCCTCTAATCAATCCACACACACACACTCTCACCCCTAATCAATCCACACACACAAACTCTCACCATCTAATCAATCCACACACACACACTCTCACCCTCTAATCAATCCACACACACACACTCTCACCCCCTAATCAATCCACACACACACACTCTCACCCTCTAATCAATCCACACACACACACTCTCACCCCCTAATCAATCCACACACACACACTCTCACCCTCTAATCAATCCACACACACACTCTCACCCTCTAATCAATCCACACACACACACTCTCACCCTCTAATCAATCCACACACACACACTCTCACCCTCTAATCAATCCACACACACACACTCTCACCCCCTAATCAATCCACACACACACTCTCACCCTCTAATCAATCCACACACACAAACTCTCACCCTCTAATCAATCCACACACACACACTCACACCCTCTAATCAATCCACACACACACTCTCACCCTCTAATCAATCCACACACACACACTCTCACCTCTAATCAATCCACACACACACACTCTCACCCTCTAATCAATCCACACACACACACTCTCACCCCTAATCAATCCACACACACACTCTCACCCTCTAATCAATCCACACACACACTCTCACCCCCTAATCAATCTACACACACACACTCTCACCCTCTAATCAATCCACACACACACACTCTCTTCACCCCCTAATCAATCCACACACACACATTCTCACCCTCTTATCAATCCACACACACACACTCTCACCCTCTAATCAATCCACACACACACACTCTCACCCTCTAATCAATCCACACACACACACTCTCACCCTCTAATCAATCCACACACACACACTCTCACCCTCTAATCAATCCACACACACACACTCTCACCCTCTAATCAATCCACACACACACACTCTCACCCTCTAATCAATCCACACACACACACTCTCACCCCCTAATCAATCCACACACACACACTCTCACCCTCTTATCAATCCACACACACACACTCTCACCCTCTAATCAATCCACACACACACACTCTCACCCTCTAATCAATCCACACACACACACTCTCACCCCCTAATCAATCCACACACACACACTCTCACCCTCTAATCAATCCACACACACACACTCTCACCCTCTAATCAATCCACACACACACACTCTCACCCCTAATCAATCCACACACACACACTCTCACCCTCTTATCAATCCACACACACACACTCTCACCCCCTAATCAATCCACACACACACTCTCACCCTCTAATCAATCCACACACACACACTCTCACCCCCTAATCAATCTACATCACACACACTCTCACCCTCTAATCAATCCACACACACACACTCTCACCCCCTAATCAATCCACACACACACACTCTCACCTCTTATCAATCCACACACACACACTCTCACCCTCTAATCAATCCACACACACACACTCTCACCCTCTAATCAATCCACACACACACTCTCACCCTCTAATCAATCCACACACACACACTCTCACCCTCTAATCAATCCACACACACACACTCTCACCCTCTAATCAATCCACACACACACACTCTCACCCTCTAATCAATCCACACACACACACTCTCACCCCCTTATCAATCCACACACACACACTCTCACCCTCTTATCAATCCACACACACACACTCTCACCCTCTAATCAATCCACACACACACACTCTCACCCTCTAATCAATCCACACACACACACTCTCACCCCCTAATCAATCCACACACACACACTCTCACCCTCTAATCAATCCACACACACACACTCTCACCCTCTAATCAATCCACACACACACACTCTCACCCTCTAATCAATCCACACACACACACTCTCACCTCTTATCAATCCACACACACACACTCTCACCCTCTAATCAATCACACACACACACTCTCACCCTCTAATCAATCCACACACACACACTCTCACCCTCTAATCAATCCACACACACACACTCTCACCCTCTAATCAATCTACACACACACACTCTCACCCTCTTATCAATCCACACACACACACTCTCACCCTCTAATCAATCCACACACACACACTCTCACCCTCTAATCAATCCACACACACACACTCTCACCCTCTAATCAATCCACACACACACACTCTCACCCCCTAATCAATCCACACACACACACTCTCACCCTCTAATCAATCCACACACACACACTCTCACCCTCTAATCAATCCACACACACACACTCTCACCCTCTAATCAATCCACACACACACACTCTCACCCTCTTATCAATCCACACACACACACTCTCACCCTCTAATCAATCCACACACACACACTCTCACCCTCTTATCAATCCACACACACACACTCTCACCCTCTAATCAATCCACACACACACACTCTCACCCTCTAATCAATCCACACACACACACTCTCACCCTCTTATCAATCCACACACACACACTCTCACCCTCTAATCAATCCACACACACACACTCTCACCCTCTAATCAATCCACACACACACACTCTCACCCTCTAATCAATCCACACACACACACTCTCACCCTCTAATCAATCCACACACACACTCTCACCCCCTAATCAATCCACACACACACTCTCACCCTCTAATCAATCCACACACACACACTCTCACCCTCTAATCAATCCACCCACACACACTCACCCTCTAATCAATCCACACACACACACTCTCACCCTCTAATCAATCCACACACACACACTCTCACCCCCTAATCAATCCACACACACACACTCTCACCCCTAATCAATCCACACACACACTCTCACCCTCTAATCAATCCACACACACACACTCTCACCCTCTAATCAATCCACACACACACACTCTCACCCCCTAATCAATCCACACACACACTCTCACCCTCTAATCAATCCACACACACACTCTCACACCTCTAATCAATCCACACACACACACTCTCACCCTCTAATCAATCCACACACACACACTCTCACCCTCTAATCAATCCACACACACACTCTCACCCACTAATCAATCCACACACACACACTCTCACCCTCTAATCAATCCACACACACACACTCTCACCCCCTAATCAATCCACACACACACTCTCACCCACTAATCAATCCACACACACACACTCTCACCCTCTAATCAATCCACACACACACACTCTCACCCCCTAATCAATCCATACACACATTCTCACCCACAAATCAATCCACACACACACTCTCACCCACTAATCAATCCACACACACACACTCTCACCCTCTAATCAATCCACACACACACACTCTCACCCTCTAATCAATCCACACCACACACTCTCACCCCCTAATCAATCCACACACACACACACTCACCCAATAATCAATCCACACACACACACTCTCACCCTCTAATCAATCCACACACACACTCTCACCCTCTAATCAATCCACACACACACTCTCACCCTCTAATCTATCCACACACACACACTCTCACCCTCTAATCAATCCACCACACACACACTCTCACCCTCTAATCAATCCACACACACACACTCTCACCCCTAATCAATCCACACACACACACTCTCACCCTCTAATCAATCCACACACATACACTCTCACCCTCTAATCAATCCACACACACACACTCTCACCCCCTAATCAATCCACACACACACACTCTCACCCACTAATCAATCCACACACACACACTCTCACCCCTAATCAATCCACACTCACACTCTCACCCTCTAATCAATCACACACACACACTCTCACCCTCTATCAATCCACACACACACACTCTCACCCCCTAATCAATCCACACACACACACTCTCACCCTCTAATCATCCACACACACACTCTCACCCCTCTAATCAATCCACACTCACACTCTCACCCTCTAATCAATCCACACACACACACTCTCACCCTCTAATCAATCCACACACACACACTCCTCACCCCCTAATCAATCCACACACACAAACTCTCACCCTCTAATCAATCCACACACACACTCTCACCCTCTAATCAATCCACACACACACACTCTCACCCACTAATCAATCCACACACACACACTCTCACCCACTAATCAATCCACACACACACACACTCTCACCCCTAATCAATCCACACTCACACTCTCACCCTCTAATCAATCCACACACACAAACTCTCACCCTCTAAATCAATCCACACACACACACTCTCACCCTCTAATCAATCCACACACACACACTCTCACCCTCTAATCAATCCACACAAACACACACTCACCCTCTAATCAATCCACACACACACACTCTCACCCTCTAATCAATCCACACACACACACTCTCACCCTCTAATCAATCCACACACACACACTCTCACCCTCTAATCAATCCACACACACGCACACTCTCACCCTCTAATCAATTCACATACACACACTCTCACCCTCTAATCAATCACACACACACACTCGTCACCCTCTAATCAATCCACACACACACACTCTCACCCTCTAATCAATCCACACACACACACTCTCACCCTCTAATCAATCCACACACACACACTCTCACCCCTAATCAATCCACACACACACACTCTCACCCCCTAATCAATCCACACACACACACTCTCACCCTCTAATCAATCCACACACCACACTCTCACCCTCTAATCAATCCACACACACACACTCTCACCCTCTAATCAATCCACACACACACACTCTCACCCTCTAATCAATCCACACACACACACTCTCACCCACTAATCAATCCACACACACACACTCTCACCCCTAATGAATCCACACACACACACTCTCACCCTCTAATCAATCCACACACACACACCTCTCACCCTCTAATCAATCCACACACACACACTCTCACCCCTAATCAATCCACACACACACACTCTCACCCTCTAATCAATCCACACACACACTCTCACCCTCTAATCAATCCACACACACACACTCTCACCCTCTAATCAATCCACACACACACACTCTCACCCCCTAATCAATCCACACTCAATCACACACACTCTCACCCCTAATCAATCCACACACACACTCTCACCCTCTAATCATCCACACACACACACTCTCACCCCCTAATCAATCCCACACACACTCTCACCCTCTAATCAATCCACACACACACACTCTCACCCTCTAATCAATCCACACACACACACTCTCACCCTCTAATCAATCCACACACACACACTCTCACCCTCTAATCAATCCACACACACACACTCTCACCCTCTAATCAATCCACACACACACACTCTCACCCTCTAATCAATCCACACACACACACTCTCACCCTCTAATCAATCCACACACACACACTCTCACCTCTAATCAATCCACACACACACACTCTCACCCTCTAATCAATCCACACACACACACTCTCACCCTCTAATCAATCCACACACACACACTCTCCACCTCTAATCAATCCACACACACACACTCTCACCTCTAATCAATCCACACACACACCTCTCACCCTCTAATCAATCCACACACACACACTCTCACCCTCTAATCAAGTCCACACACACACTCTCACCCTCTAATCAATCCACACACACACACTCTCACCCTCTAATCATTCCACACACACACACTCTCACCCTCTAATCAATCCACACACACACCTCTCACCCTCTAATCAATCCACACACACACACTCTCACCCCCTAATCAATCCACACACACACTCTCACCCTCTAATCAATCCACACACACACACTCTCACCCTCTAATCAATCCACACACACACACTCTCACCCTCTAATCAATCCACACACACACACTCTCACCCTCTAATCAATCCACACACACACACTCTCACCCTCTAATCAAATCCACACACACACACTCTCACCCTCTAATCAATCCACACACACACACTCTCACCCTCTAATCAATCCACACACACACACTCTCACACTCTAATCAATCCACACACACACTCTCTCTCACCTCTAATCAATCCTCACGACACACACACTCTCACCCTCTAATCAATCCACACACACACACTCTTCTCCTTCATCCGACTCTCCACACACACACACTCTCACCCTCTAATCAATCCACACACACACACTCTCACCCTCTAATCAATCCACACACACACTCTCACCCTCTAATCAATCCACACACACACACTCTCACCCTCTAATCAATCCACACACACACACTCTCACCTCTAATCAATCCACACACACACTCTCACCCCTAATCAATCCACACACACACACTCTCACCCTCTAATCAATCCACACACACACACTCTCACCCTCTAATCAATCCACACACACACACTCTCACCCTCTAATCAATCCACACACACACACTCTCACCCCCTAATCATCCACACACACACACTCACCCTCTAATCAATCCACACACACACACACTCACCCTCTAATCAATCCACACACACACACTCTCACCCTCTAATCAATCCACACACACACACTCTCACCCTCTAATCAATCCACACACACACAACTCACCCTCTAATCAATCCACACACACACACTCTCACCCTCTAATCATCCACACACACACACTCACCCTCTAATCAATCCACACACACACACTCTCACCCTCTAATCAATCCACACACACACACTCTCACCCTCTAATCAATCCACACACACACACACTCACCCTCTAATCAATCCACACACACACACACTCTCACCCTCTAATCAATCCACACACACACACACTCACCCTCTAATCAATCCACACACACACACTCTCACCCCCTATTCAATCCACACACACACTCTCACCCTCTAATCAATCCACACACACACACTCACCCTCTAATCAATCCACACACACACACTCTCACCCCCTAATCAATCCACACACACACTCTCACCCCCTAATCAATCCACACACACACACTCTCACCCCCTAATCAATCCACACACACACACTCTCACCCTCTAATCAATCCACACACACACACTCACCCTCTAATCAATCCACACACAACACACTCACCCCCTAATCAATCCACACACACACTCTCACCCCCTAATCAATCCACACACACACACTCTCACCCCCTAATCAATCCACACACACACTCTCACCCTCTAATCAATCCACACACACACTCTCACCATCTAATCAATCCACACACACACACTCTCACCCTCTAATCAATCCACACACACACATCTCACCCCCTAATCAATCCACACACACACACTCTCACCCCCTAATCAATCCACACACACACACTCTCACCCTCTAATCAATCCACACACACACACTCTCACCCTCTAATCAATCCACACACACACACTCTCACCCTCTAATCAATCCACACACACACACTCTCACCCCTAATCAATCCACACACACACACTCTCACCCTCTAATCAATCCACACACACACACACTCACCCTCTAATCAATCCACACACACACACTCTCACCCTCTAATCAATCCACACACACACACTCTCACCCTCTAATCAATCCACACACACACACACTCACCCTCTAATCAATCCACACACACACACTCTCACCCTCTAATCAATCCACACACACGCACTCTCACCCTCTAATCAATCCACACACACACACTCTCACCCTCTAATCAATCCACACACACACACTCACCCTCTAATCAATCCACACACACACTCTCACCCTCTAATCAATCCACACACACACACTCTCACCCCTAATCAATCCACACACCACACTCTCACCCTCTAATCAATCCACACACACACACACTCACCCTCTAATCAATCCACACACACACACACTCACCCTCTAATCAATCCACACACACACACTCTCACCCTCTAATCAATCCACACACACACACTCTCACCCTCTAATCAATCCACACACACACACACTCACCCTCTAATCAATCCACACACACACACTCTCACCCTCTAATCAATCCACACACACACACTCTCACCCCCTAATCAATCCGCACACACACACTCTCACCCTCTAATCAATCCACACACACACTCTCACCTTCTAATCAATCCACACACACACACTCTCACCCTCTAATCAATCCACACACACACACTCTCACCCCTAATCAATCCGCACACACACACTCTCACCCTCTAATCAATCCACACACACACACTCTCACCCTCTAATCAATCCACACACACACACTCTCACCCTCTAATCAATCCACACACACACACTCTCACCCCCTAATCAATCCGCACACACACACTCTCACCCTCTAATCAATCCACACACACACACTCTCACCCTCTAATCAATCCACACACACACACTCTCACCCTCTAATCAATCCACACACACACTCTCACCCTCTAATCAATCCACACACACACACTCTCACCCCCTAATCAATCCACACACACACTCTCACCCTCTAATCAATCCACACACACACACTCTCACCCCTAATCAATCCACACACACACACTCTCACCCTCTAATCAATCCACACACACACTCTCACCCCTAATCAATCCACACACACACACTCTCACCCCTAATCAATCCACACACACACACTCTCACCCTCTAATCAATCCACACACACACACTCTCACCCTCTAATCAATCCACACACACACACTCTCACCCCCTAATCAATCCACACACACACTCTCACCCTCTAATCAATCCACACACACACACTCTCACCCTCTAATCAATCCACACACACACACTCTCACCCCCTAATCAATCCGCACACACACACTCTCACCCTCTAATCAATCCACACACACACACTCTCACCCCCTAATCAATCCGCACACACACACTCTCACCCTCTAATCAATCCACACACACACACTCTCACCCCCTAATCAATCCACACACACACACTCTCACCCCCTAATCAATCCACACACACACACTCTCACCCTCTAATCAATCCACACACACACACTCTCACCCTCTAATCAATCCACACACACACACTCTCACCCTCTAATCAATCCACACACACACACTCTCACCCCCTAATCAATCCGCACACACACACTCTCACCCTCTAATCAATCCACACACACCACTCTCACCCTCTAATCAATCCACACACACACTCTCACCCTCTAATCAATCCACACACACACACTCTCACCCCCTAATCAATCCACACACACACACTCTCACCCTCTAATCAATCCACACACACACTCTCACCCCCTAATCAATCCACACACACACACTCTCACCCTCTAATCAATCCACACTCACACACTCTCACCCTCTAATCAATCCACACACACACACTCTCACCCTCTAATCAATCCACACTCACACACTCTCACCCTCTAATCAATCCACACACACACACTCTCACCCTCTAATCAATCCACACACACACACTCTCACCCTCTAATCAATCCACACACACACTCTCACCCTCTAATCAATCCACACTCACACTCTCACCCTCTAATCAATCCACACACACACACTCTCACCCTCTAATCAATCCACACTCACACACTCTCACCCTCTAATCAATCCACACTCACACACACTCACCCTCTAATCAATCCACACACACACACTCTCACCCTCTAATCAATCCACACACACACACTCTCACCCTCTAATCAATCCACACTCACACACTCTCACCCTCTAATCAATCCACACTCACACACACTCACCCTCTAATCAATCCACACTCACACTCTCACCCTCTAATCAATCCACACACACACACTCTCACCCTCTAATCAATCCACACACACACACTCTCACCCCCTAACCAATCTACACACACACTCTCACCCTCTAATCAATCCACACACACACTCTCACCCTCTAATCAATCCACACACACACACTCTCACCCCCTAACCAATCCACACACACACTCTCACCCTCTAATCAATCCACACTCACACTCTCACCCTCTAATCAATCCACACACACACACTCTCACCCCCTAACCAATCCACACACACACTCTCACCCTCTAATCAATCCACACACACACTCTCACCCTCTAATCAATCCACACACACACACTCTCACCCCCTAATCAATCCCACACACACACACTCTCACCCTCTAATCAATCCACACACACACACTCTCACCCCCTAACCAATCCACACACACACTCTCACCCTCTAATCAATCCACACACACACTCTCACCCTCTAATCAATCCACACACACACACTCTCACCCCCTAATCACTCCACACACACACACTCTCACCCTCTAATCAATCCACACACACACACTCTCACCCTCTAATCAATCCACACACACACACTCTCACCCTCTAATCAATCCACACACACACTCTCACCCTCTAATCAATCCACACACACACACTCTCACCCCTAACCAATCCACACACACACTCTCACCCTCTAATCAATCCACACTCACACTCTCACCCTCTAATCAATCCACACTCACACACTCTCACCCTCTAATCAATCCACACTCACACTCTCACCCTCTAATCAATCCACACACACACACTCTCACCCCCTAACCAATCCACACACACACTCTCACCCTCTAATCAATCCACACACACACACTCACCCTCTAATCAATCCACACACACACACTCTCACCCCCTAATCAATCCACACTCACACTCTCACCCTCTAATCAATCCACACTCACACTCTCACCCTCTAATCAATCCACATACACACTCTCACCCTCTAATCAATCCACACTCACACACTCTCACCCTCTAATCAATCCACACTCACACTCTCACCCTCTAATCAATCCACACACACACACTCTCACCCCCTAACCAATCCACACACACACACTCTCACCCTCTAATCAATCCACACTCACACACTCTCACCCTCTAATCAATCCACACTCACACACACTCACCCTCTAATCAATCCACACTCACACTCTCACCCTCTAATCAATCCACACTCACACACTCTCACCCTCTAATCAATCCACACTCACACTCTCACCCTCTAATCAATCCACACACACACACTCTCACCCCCTAACCAATCCACACACACACTCTCACCCCCTAATCAATCCACACACACACTCTCACCCTCTAATCAATCTACACACACACACTCTCACCCTCTAATCAATCCACACACACACACTCTCACCCTCTGATCAATCTACACACACACACTCTCACCCTCTAATCAATCCACACACACACACTCTCACCCTCTAATCAATTCACACACACACTCTCACCCCCTAATCAATCCACACACACACACTCTCACCCTCTGATCAATCTACACACACACACTCTCACCCTCTAATCAATCCACACACACACTCTCACCCCCTAATCAATCCACACACACACACTCTCACCCTCTAATCAATCCACACACACACTCTCACCCCCTAATCAATCCACACACACACACTCTCACCATCTAATCAATCCACACACACACACTCTCACCCTGTAATCAATCCACACACACACACTCTCACCCTCTAATCAATCCACACACACACACTCTCACCCTCTAATCAATCCACACACACACTCTCACCCTCTAATCAATCCACACACACACACTCTCACCCTCTAATCAATCCACACTCACACTCTCACCCTCTAATCAATCCACACACACACTCTCACCCCCTAATCAATCCACACACACACACTCTCACCCCCTAATCAATCCACACACACACACTCACCCTCTAATCAATCCACACACACACTCTCACCCTCTAATCAATCCACACATACACTCTCACCCCCTAATCAATCCACACACACACACTCTCACCCCCTAATCAATCCACACACACACACTCACCCTCTAATCAATCCACACACACACTCTCACCCTCTAATCAATCCACACACACACTCTCACCCCCTAATCAATCCACACACACTCACTCTCACCCTCTAATCAATCCACACACACACACTCTCACCCTCTAATCAATCCACACACACTCACTCTCACCCTCTAATCAATCCACACTCACACTCTCACCCTCTAATCAATCCACACACACACTCTCACCCTCTAATCAATCCACACACACACACTCTCACCCCCTAATCAATCCACACACACACACTCACCCTCTAATCAATCCACACACACACACTCTCACCCTCTAATCAATCCACACACACACTCTCACCCCCTAATCAATCCACACACACTCACTCTCACCCTCTAATCAATCCACACACACACACTCTCACCCTCTAATCAATCCACACACACACACTCTCACCCTCTAATCAATCCACACACACACACTCTCACCCTCTAATCAATCCACACACACACACTCTCACCCTCTGATCAATCTACACACACACACTCTCACCCTCTAATCAATCCACACACACACTCTCACCCCTAATCAATCCACACACACACACTCTCACCCTCTAATCAATCCACACACACACACTCTCACCCTCTAATCAATCCACACACACACACTCTCACCCTCTAATCAATCCACACACACACACTCTCACCCTCTAATCAATCCACACACACACACTCTCACCCTCTAATCAATCCACACACACACACTCTCACCCTCTAATCAATCCGCACACTCACTCTCACCCTCTAATCAATCCACACACACACACTCTCATCCTCTAATCAATCCACACACACACACTCTCACCCTCTAATCAATCCACACACACACACTCTCACCCTCTAATCAATCCACACACACACACTCTCACCCTCTAATCAATCCGCACACACACTCTCACCCTCTAATCAATCCACACACACACACTCTCACCCTCTAATCAATCCACACACACACTCTCACCCTCTAATCAATCCACACACACACTCTCACCCTCTAATCAATCCACACACACACTCTCACCCTCTAATCAATCCACAAACACACACTCTCACCCTCTAATCAATCCACACACACACACACTCACCCTCTAATCGATCCACAAACACACACTCTCACCCTCTAATCAATCCACACACACACACTCTCACCCTCTAATCAATCCACACACACACACTCTCACCCTCTAATCAATCCACACACACACACTCTCACCCTCTAATCAATCCACACACACACTCTCACCCTCTAATCAATCTACACACACACACTCTCACCCTCTAATCAATCCACACACACACACTCTCACCCTCTAATCAATCCACACACACACACTCTCACCCTCTAATCAATCCGCACACACACTCTCACCCTCTAATCAATCCACACACACACACTCTCACCCTCTAATCAATCCACACACACACTCTCACCCTCTAATCAATCCACACACTCACTCTCACCCCCTAATCAATCCACACACACACACTCTCACCCTCTAATCAATCCACACACACACACTCTCATCCTCTAATCAATCCACACACACACTCTCACCCTCTAATCAATCCACACACACACTCTCACCCCCTAATCAATCCACACACACACACCCTCACCCTCTAATCAATCCACACACACACTCTCACCCTCTAATCAATCCGCACACACACTCTCACCCTCTAATCAATCCACACACACACACTCTCACCCTCTAATCAATCCACACACACACTCTCACCCTCTAATCAATCCACACACACACTCTCACCCTCTAATCAATCCACACACACACACTCTCACCCTCTAATCAATCCACACACACACACTCTCACCCCCTAATCAATCCACACACACACACACTCTCACCCTCTAATCAATCCACACACACACACACTCACCCTCTAATCAATCCACACACACACACTCTCACCCTCTAATCAATCCACACACACACACTCTCACCCTCTAATCAATCCACACACACACACTCTCACCCCCTAATCAATCCACACACACACACACTCTCACCCTCTAATCAATCCACACACACACACTCTCACCCTCTAATCAATCCACACACACACACACTCACCCTCTAATCAATCCACACACACACACTCTCACCCTCTAATCAATCCACACACACACACTCTCACCCCCTAATCAATCCACACACACACACTCTCACCATCTAATCAATCCACACACACACTCTCACCCCCTAATCAATCCACACACACACACTCTCACCCTCTAATCAATCCACACACACACACTCTCACCCTCTAATCAATCCACACACACACACTCACACCCTCTAATCAATCCACACACACACACACTCACCCTCTAATCAATCCACACACATACACTCTCACCCCTAATCAATCCACACACACACACTCTCACCCTCTAATCAATCCACACACATACACTCTCACCCCCTAATCAATCCACACACATACACTCTCACCCCCTAATCAATCCACACACACACACTATCACCCCCTAATCAATCCACACACACACACTCTCACCCTCTAATCAATCCACACACACACACTCTCACCCTCTAATCAATCCACACACACACACTCTCACCCCCTAATCAATCCACACACACACACTCTCACCCTCTAATCAATCCACACACACACACTATCACCCCCTAATCAATCCACACACACACACTCTCACCCTCTAATCAATCCACACACACACACTCTCACCCTCTAATCAATCCACACACACACACTCTCACCCTCTAATCAATCCACACACACACTCTCACACTCTAATCAATCAACACACACACACTCTCACCCCCTAATCAATCCACACACACACACACTCACCCTCTAATCAATCCACACACACACACTCTCACCCGCTAATCAATCCACACACACACTCTCACCCTCTAATCAATCAACACACACACACTCTCACCCTCTAATCAATCCACACACACACTCTCACCCCCTAATCAATCCACACACACACACTCTCACCCGCTAATCAATCCACACACACACACTCTCACCCTCTAATCAATCAACACACACACACACTCACCCCCTAATCAATCCACACACACACACTCTCACCCTCTAATCAATCCACACACACACACACTCACCCTCTAATCAATCCACACACACACACTCTCACCCTCTAATCAATCCACACACACTCTCTCACCCTCTAATCAATCCTCACACACACACTCTCACCCTCTAATCAATCCACACACACACACTCTCACCCTCTAATCAATCCACACACACACACTCTCACCCTCTAATCAATCCACACACACACACTCTCACCCTCTAATCAATCCACACACACACACTCTCACCCTCTAATCAATCCACACACACACACTCTCACCCTCTAATCAATCCACACACACACACTCTCACCCTCTAATCAATCCTCACACACACACTCTCACCCTCTAATCAATCCACACACACACACTCTCACCCTCTAATCAATCCACACACACACACTCTCACCCTCTAATCAATCCACACACACACGCTCACCCTCTAATCAATCCACACACACACTCTCACCCTCTAATCAATCCACACACACACTCTCACCCTCTAATCAATCCACACACACACACTCCCACCCTCTAATCAATCCACACACACACACTCTCACCCCCTAATCAATCCACACACACACACACTCACCCTCTAATCAATCCACACACACACACACTCACCCTCTAATCAATCCACACACACACACTCTCACCCCCTAATCAATCCACACACACACACTCTCACCCTCTAATCAATCCACACACACACACTCTCACCCTCTAATCAATCCACACACACACACTCTCACCCTCTAATCAATCCACACACACACACTCTCACCCCCTAATCAATCCACACACACACACACACACACACTCACCCTCTAATCAATCCACACACACACACTCTCACCCTCTAATCAATCCACACACACATTCTCACCCACTGATCAATCCACACACACACACTCTCACCCTCTAATCAATCCACACACAGACTCTCACCCTCTAATCAATCCACACACACACGCACTCACCCTCTAATCAATCCACACACACACACTCTCACCCTCTCATCAATCCACACACACACTCTCACCCTCTAATCAATCCACACACACACACTCTCACCCTCTAATCAATCCACACATACACACTCTCACCCCCTAATCAATCCACACACACACACACTCACCCTCTAATCAATCCACACACACACACACTCACCCTCTAATCAATCCACACACACACACTCTCACCCCCTAATCAATCCACACACACACACTCTCACCCTCTAATCAATCCACACACACACACTCTCACCCTCTAATCAATCCACACACACACACTCTCACCCTCTAATCAATCCACACACACACACTCTCACCCCCTAATCAATCCACACACACACACACACACACACTCACCCTCTAATCAATCCACACACACACACTCTCACCCTCTAATCAATCCACACACACATTCTCACCCACTGATCAATCCACACACACACACTCTCACCCTCTAATCAATCCACACACAGACTCTCACCCTCTAATCAATCCACACACACACGCACTCACCCTCTAATCAATCCACACACACACACTCTCACCCTCTCATCAATCCATACACACACTCTCACCCTCTAATCAATCCTCACACACACACTCTCACCCTCTAATCAATCCACACACACACACACTCACCCTCTAATCAATCCACACACACACACTCTCACCCTCTAATCAATCCACACACACTCTCTCACCCTCTAATCAATCCTCACACACACACTCTCACCCTCTAATCAATCCACACACACACACTCTCACCCTCTAATCAATCCACACACACACACTCTCACCCTCTAATCAATCCACACACACACACGCTCACCCTCTAATCAATCCACACACACACACTCTCACCCTCTAATCAATCCACACACACACACTCTCACCCTCTAATCAATCCTCACACACACACTCTCACCCTCTAATCAATCCACACACACACACTCTCACCCTCTAATCAATCCACACACACACACTCTCACCCTCTAATCAATCCACACACACACGCTCTCACCCTCTAATCAATCCACACACACACACTCTCACCCTCTAATCAATCCACACACACACGCTCTCACCCTCTAATCAATCCACACACACACACTCTCACCCTCTAATCAATCCACACACACACACTCTCACCCTCTAATCAATCCACACACACACTCTCACCCTCTAATCAATCCACACACACATTCTCACCCTCTAATCAATCCACACACACACACTCTCACCCTCTAATCAATCCACACACACACACTCTCACCCCCTAATCAATCCACACACACACACACTCACCCTCTAATCAATCCACACACACACACACTCACCCTCTAATCAATCCACACACACACACTCTCACCCCCTAATCAATCCACACACACACACTCTCACCCTCTAATCAGTCCACACACACACACTCTCACCCTCTAATCAATCCACACACACACACTCTCACCCTCTAATCAATCCACACACACACACTCTCACCCCCTAATCAATCCACACACACACACACACACACACTCACCCTCTAATCAATCCACACACACACACTCTCACCCTCTAATCAATCCACACACACATTCTCACCCACTGATCAATCCACACACACACACTCTCACCCTCTAATCAATCCACACACAGACTCTCACCCTCTAATCAATCCACACACACACACTCTCACCCTCTAATCAATCCACACACACACACTCTCACCCTCTAATCAATCCACACACACACACTCTCACCCTCTAATCAATCCACACACACACACTCTCACCCCCTAATCAATCCACACACACACACACTCACCCTCTAATCAATCCACACACACACTCTCACCCCCTAATCAATCCACACACACACACTCTCACCCTCTAATCAATCCACACACACATTCTCACCCTCTAATCAATCCACACACACACGCACTCACCCTCTAATCAATCCACACACACACACTCTCACCCTCTAATCAATCCACACACACACACTCTCACCCTCTAATCAATCCACACACACATTCTCACCCACTAATCAATCCACACACACACACTCTCACCCTCTAATCAATCCACACACAGACTCTCACCCTCTAATCAATCCACACACACGCACTCACCCTCTAATCAATCCACACACACACACTCTCACCCTCTAATCAATCCACACACACACTCTCACCCTCTAATCAATCCACACACACATTCTCACCCTCTAATCAATCCACACACACACGCACTCACCCTCTAATCAATCCACACACACACACTCTCACCCTCTAATCAATCCACACACACACACTCTCACCCTCTAATCAATCCACACACACATTCTCACCCACTAATCAATCCACACACACACACTCTCACCCTCTAATCAATCCACACACAGACTCTCACCCTCTAATCAATCCACACACACGCACTCACCCTCTAATCAATCCACACACACACACTCTCACCCCCTAATCAATCCACACACACACACTCTCACCCCCTAATCAATCCACACACACACACTCTCACCCTCTAATCAATCCACACACACACACTCTCACCCTCTAATCAATCCACACACACACACTCTCACCCCCTAATCAATCCACACACACACACACACACACACTCACCCTCTAATCAATCCACACACACACACTCTCACCCTCTAATCAATCCACACACACACTCTCACCCTCTAATCAATCCACACACAGACTCTCACCCTCTAATCAATCCACACACACACGCACTCACCCTCTAATCAATCCACACACACACACTCTCACCCTCTAATCAATCCACACACACACACTCACCCTCTAATCAATCCACACACACACTGGCCCCAAAGTGCTCCCCCACTGACACATCAACCACCTGCCCATCCTCATTTCCTAAGAGGAGGTCGAGTGTAGCCCCTTCTTTCATAGGGCCATCCACATACTGCTTCAGAAAACTATCTTGGACACACTTAACAAATTCTTCCCCATCTGATCCCTTAGCACTAAGGCAGTCCCAGTCAATATTAGGGAAGTTAAAATCACCTACTATTACAACCCTATACTTCCTCCACCTATCTGTGATTTCCCTACATATATGCTCCTCCAATTCCCTCTTACTATTGGGGGGCCTATAGTATAATCCCATCAAAGTGATCACTCCTTTCTTATTTCTAAGATCTACCCATATGGCCTCGCTGGACGTTCCCCCCGGGATATCCTCTCTAAGTACTGCCGTGATGTCCTCCCTAATCAATAGTGCAACTCCCCCTCCTCTCTTACCTCCACCTCTGTCACGCCGGAAGCATCGGTACCCCGGAACATTGAGCTGCCAATCCTGCCCATCCCTCAACCACGTTTCCGTAATAGCTATAATATCACAATCCCATGTACCGATCCATGCTCTGAGTTCATCTGCCTTACCTGTAAGGCTTCTTGCATTAAAGTAAATGCTGTTTAGCCTACCAGACCTTCCACGCTCTCTGTCCTGGCCTGCCTACTGGACTTGTTTGCTTTAACCTCTACATTAGCGGTGCAGTGGTTAGCACCGCAGCCTCACAGCTCCAGCGACCTGGGTTCGGTTCTGGGTACTGAATGTGCGGAGTTTGCAAGTTCTCCCTGTGACCGTGTGGGTTTCCGCCGAGTGCTCTATTTTCCTCCCACAGCCAAAGACTTGCAGGTTGATGGGACAATTAACCTAAGTGTAGGTAGGTGGTAGGAGAATGGTGGGGATGTGGTAGGGAATATGGGATTAATGTAGGATTAGTATAAATGGGTGGTTGTTGGTCGGCACAGACTCGGTGGGCCGAAGGGCCTGTTTCAGTGCCGTATCTCTCTATGACTCTATAACTGTCTCATCGGAGAGACTATACTTTGGGTCCCAAATGCTATTGGTATTTACAGACAGACCTGTTACTATCGTTAATCTTCCCCTGGAAAACTCAAGGGCTGGTGTACTGTTTGGATTCATAGACATGAGACACAGTGAAGAGGAGATTAGTGAGCATGACTTCAGGATCTGGCTGTTAGAACAGTAGCAGGATAAAGATGTGACAAATGTTGCTCTTTGCAATATCCAACAGCAGATGGAAGCAGAGGCCCAGGAGTTTCCAATCAGGCACATATTGTATCTCATTAAAATCGATGGGTTTAACTGAGGGCTGAATTTTACAAACTCGGCAGTGAGCTTCTAAGATAGCCGCCTGCATGTGTGGCTTTCACTCTGCAGATCCGCGCCATATTTGTGGTGTGCTGGCCCATTTACATGGACAGCGCTGGCTGTCCCCCCCACCCCCGATGGTGGGCATTCCATCCCCAGCAACTGCGTGCAGTGTCATTTTTAAAGGGCTTTCAGCCCTTATATTTAATTTACATTTTTAAGGAAATAGGCATTAAAATTTGAATTTGAAAAATTTAATAAATGATTCAAGCTCCTCTCCCACCCCACAATGACTAAACAATTTATTAATTGCCCTCTCCCCCGCAAAAAGCTTAGCTTGTGAACCCAGCCTTTCCCCCCGCCACCAAAACTTTATTAACTTTCACCTTCAACCCTTTCCCACCATCTCCTCCACCAATCGCAATCGTTTTCCCCGCCCCTTAACCCCCCCCCCCACCCCCACCCTCCCCAGCCCTGAATGTTGACCTGGTCCCCACTCCCAACCAGTGCCTTGGATCACCAAACGGAGATCTGAAGGCACGGGAGTCATGGCAACTGGCGGAATATGGCAGCAGGACAGCCAACGGCACAGTGGCGCAGTGGTTAGCACCGCAGCCTCACAGCTCCAGCGACCCGGGTTCAATTCTGGGTACTGCCTGTGTGGAGTTTGCAAGTTCTCCCTGTGTCTGTGTGGGTTTCCTCTGGGTGCTCCGGTTTTCTCCCACATGCCAAAGACTTGCAGGTTGGTAGGTTAATTGGCCATTATAAATTGCCCCTAGTATAGGTAGGTGGTAGGGAAATATAGGGACAGGTGGGGATGTGGTACGGATATGGGACTAGTGTAGGATTAGTATAAATGGGTGGTTGATGGTCGGCACAGACCCGGTGGGCCGAAGGGCCTGTTTCAGTGCTGTATCTCTAAACTAAACTAAACACACACTCTCACCCTCTAATCAATCCACACACACACACTCTCACCCCCTAATCAATCCACACAAACACACACTCACCCTCTAATCAATCCACACACACACACTCTCACCCTCTAATCAATCCACACACACACACTATCACCCTCTAATCAATCCACACACACACACTCTCACCCTCTAATCAATCCACACACACACACTATCACCCTCTAATCAATCCACACACACACACTCTCACCCCCTAATCAATCCACACACACACACTCTCACCCTCTAATCAATCCACACACACATTCTCACCCTCTAATCAATCCACACACACACGCACTCACCCTCTAATCAATCCACACACACACACTCTCACCCTCTAATCAATCCACACACACACACTCTCACCCTCTAATCAATCCACACACACATTCTCACCCACTAATCAATCCACACACACACACTCTCACCCTCTAATCAATCCACACACAGACTCTCACCCTCTAATCAATCCACACACACGCACTCACCCTCTAATCAATCCACACACACACACTCTCACCCTCTAATCAATCCACACACACATTCTCAACCACTAATCAATCCACACACACACACTCTCACCCTCTAATCAATCCACACACACACACTCTCACCCCCTAATCAATCCACACACACACACTCTCACCCTCTAATCAATCCACACACACACACACTCACCCTCTAATCAATCCACACACACACGCACTCACCCTCTAATCAATCCACACACACACACTCTCACCCTCTAATCAATCCACACACACATTCTGACCCACTAATCAATCCACACACACACACTCTCACCCTCTAATCAATCCACACACACACAGTCTCACCCTCTAATTAATCCACACACACACACTCTCACCCTCTAATCAATCCACACACACACTCTCACCCTCTAATCAATCCACACACACACACTCTCACCCGCTAATCAATCCACACACACACACACTCACCCCCTAATCAATCCACACACACACACTCTCACCCCCTAATCAATCCACACACACACACTCTCACCCTCGAATCAATCCACACACACACACTCTCACCCTCTAATCAATCCACACGCACACACTCACCCTCTAATCAATTCACACACACACTCTCTCACGCTCTAATCAATCCACACACACACTCTCTCACCCTCTAATCAATCCACACACACACACACTCACCCTCTAACCAATCCACAAACACACTCTCACCCCCCAATCAATCCACACACACACACACTCTCACCCTCTAATCAATCCACACACACACACTCTCACCCTCTAATCAATCCACACACACACACTCTCACCCTCTAATCAATCCACACACACACTCTCTCACCCTCTAATCAATCCACACACACACACACTCACCCTCTAACCAATCCACAAACACACTCTCACCCTCTAATCAATCCACACACAGACTCTCACACCCTCTAATCAATCCACACACAGACTCTCACACCCTCTAATCAATCCACACACACACACTCTCACCCTCTAATCAATCCGCACACACACACTCTCACCCTCTAATCAATCCACACACACACTCTCTCACCCTCTAATCAATCCACACACACACACTCTGACCCTCTAATCAATCCACACACAGACTCTCTCACCCTCTAATCAATCCACACACAATCACACTCACCCTCTAACCAATCCACAAACACACTCTCACCCCCTAATCAATCCACACACACACACACTCACCCTCTAATCAATCCACACACACACACTCACCCTCTAATCAATCCACACACACACACACTCTCCCCCTCTAATCAATCCACACACACACACTCTCACCCTCTAATCAATCCACACACACACACTCTCACCCCCTAATCAATCCACACACACACACACACACTCTCACCCTCTAATCAATCCACACACACACACACTCACCCTCTAATCAATCCACACACACATTCTCACCCACTAATCAATCCACACACACACACTCTCACCCTCTAATCAATCCACACACAGACTCTCACCCTCTAATCAATCCACACACACACACTCTCACCCTCTAATCAATCCACACACACACACTCTCACCCTCTAACCAATCCACACACACATTCTCACCCACTAATCAATCCACACACACACACTCTTACCCTCTAATCAATCCACACACAGACTCTCACTCTCTAATTAATCCACACACACACACTCTCACCCTCTAATCAATCCACACACACACACTCTCACCCTCTAATAAATCCACACACACACACACTCTCACCCTCTAATCAATCCACACACACACACACTCACCCTCTAACCAATCCACAAACACACTCTCACCCCCTAATCAATCCACACACACACACTCTCACCCTCTAATCAATCCACACACAGACTCTCACACCCTCTAATCAATCCACACACACACACTCTCACCCTCTAATCAATCCGCACACACACACTCTCACCCTCTAATCAATCCACACACACACACTCTCACCCTCTAATAAATCCACACACACACACTCTCACCCTCTAATAAATCCACACACACACACACTCTCACCCTCTAATCAATCCACACACACACACACACTCTCACCCTCTAATCAATCCACACACACACACTCTCACCCTCTAATAAATCCACACACACACACACTCTCACCCTCTAATCAATCCACACACACACACACTCACCCTCTAACCAATCCACAAACACACTCTCACCCCATAATCAATCCACACACACACACTCTCACCCTCTAATCAATCCACACACAGACTCTCACACCCTCTAATCAATCCACACACACACACTCTCACCCTCTAATCAATCCGCACACACACACTCTCACCCTCTAATCAATCCACACACACACTCTCTCACCCTCTAATCAATCCACACACACACACACTCACCCTCTAACCAATCCACAAACACACTCTCACCCCCTAATCAATCCACACACACACACTCTCACCCTCTAATCAATCCACACACAGACTCTCACACCCTCTATCAATTCACACACACACACTCGCACCCTCTAATCAATCCACACACACACACTCTCACCCTCTAATCAATCCACACACACACACTCTCACCCTCTAATCAATCCACAAACACACACACTCACCCTCTAATCAATCCACACACACACACACTCACCCTCTAATCAATCCACACACACACACTCACCCTCTAATCAATCCACACACACACACTCTCACCCTCTAATCAATCCACACACACACACACACTCGCCCTCTAATCAATCCACACACACACACACTCTCACCCTCTAATCAATCCACACACACACACTCTCACCCTCTAATCAATCCACACACACACACTGTCATCAATCCACACACACACACTCTCACCCTCTAACCAATCCACACACACACACCCTCACCCTCTAATCAATCCACACACACACACTCTCACCCTCTAATCAATCCACACACACACACTCTCACCCTCTAATCAATCCACACACACACACTCTCACCCACTAATCAATCCACACACACACACTCACCCTCTAATCAATCCACACACTCACACTCTCACCCTCTAATCAATCCACACACACACACTCTCACCCACTAATCAATCCACACACACACACACTCACCCTCTAATCAATCCACACACTCACACTCTCACCCTCTAATCAATCCACACACACACACTCTCGCCCTCTAATCAATCCACACACACACACTCTCACCCGCTAATCAATCCACACACACACACTCTCACCCTCTAATCAATCCACACACACACTCTCACCCTCTAATCAATCCACACACACACACTCTCACCCGCTAATCAATCCACACACACACACTCTCACCCGCTAATCAATCCACACACACACACTCTCACCCACTAATCAATCCACACACACACACTCTCACCCGCTAATCAATCCACACACACACTCACTCTCTAATCAATCCACACACACACTCTCACCCTCTAATCAATCCACACACACACACTCTCACCCGCTAATCAATCCACACACACACTCTCACCCTCTAATAAATCCACACACACACACTCTCACCCGCTAATCACTCCACACACACACACTCTCACCCGCTAATCAATCCACACACACACACACTCACCCGCTAATCAATCCACACACACACACTCTCACCCTCTAATCAATCCACACACACACACTCTCACCCTCTAATCAATCCACACACACACACACTCACCCTCTAATCAATCCACACACACACACTCTCACCCGCTAATCAATCCACACACACACACACTCACCCGCTAATCAATCCACACACACACACTCTCACCCGCTAATCAATCCACACACACACACACTCACCCTCTAATCAATCCACACACACACACTCTCACCCTCTAATCAATCCACACACAGACTCTCTCACCCTCTAATCAATCCACACACACACACTCTCACCCTCTAATCAATCCACACACACACACTCTCACCTTCTAATCAATCCACACACACACACACACTCACCCTCTAATCAATCCACACACACTCACAATCACCCTCTAATCAATCCACACACACACTCTCACCCTCTAATCAGTCCACACACACACACACTCACCCTCTAATCAATCCACACACACACACTCTCACCATCTAATCAATCCACACACACACACTCTCACCCTCTAATCAATCCACACACACACACTCTCACCCTCTAATCAATCCACACACACACACACTCACCCTCTAATCAATCCACACACACACACTCTCACCCCCTAATCAATCCACACACAGACACACTCACCCTCCAATCAATCCACACACACACACTCACCCTCTAATCAATCCACACACACACACTCTCACCCTCTAATCAATCCACACAAACACTCTCACCCTCTAATCAATCCACACACACACACACTCACCCTCTAACCAATCCACAAACACACTCTCACCCCCTAATCAATCCACACACACACACACTCACCCTCTAATCAATCCACACACACACACTCAGCCTCTGATCAATCCACACACACACACTCTCACCCTCCAATCAATCCACACACACACACACTCGCCCTCTAATCAATCCACACACACACACACTCTCACCCTCTAATCAATCCACACACACACACTCTCACCCTCTAAGCAATCCACACACACACACCCTCACCCTCTAATCAATCCACACACACACACTCTCACCCTCTAACCAATCCACACACACACACCCTCACCCTCTAATCAATCCACACACACACACTCTCACCCTCTAATCAATCCACACAGACACTCTCACCCTCTAACCAATCCACACACACACACTCTCACCCCCTAATCAATCCACACACACACACTCTCACCCTCTAATCAATCCACACACACACACTCTCACCCTCTAATCAATCCACACACACATTCTCACCCTCTAATCAATCCACACACGCACACTCCCACCCTCTAAACAATCCACACACACCTTCTCACCCACTAATCAATCCACACACACACACTCTCACCCTCTAATCAATCCACACACACATTCTCACCCACTAATCAATCCACACACACACACTCTCACCCTCTAATCAATCCACACACACATTCTCACCCTCTAATCAATCCACACATACACATTCTCACCCACTAATCAATCCACACACACACACTCTCACCCTCTAATCAATCCACACACACACGCACTCACCCTCTAATCAATCCACACACACATTCTCAACCACTAATCAATCCACACACACACACTCTCCCCCTCTAATCAATCCACACACACACACTCTCACCCTCTAATCAATCCACACACACACACTCTCACCCTCTAATCAATCCGCACACACACACTCTCACCCTCTAATCAATCCACACACAGACTCTCACCCTCTAATCAATCCACACACACACACACTCACCCTCTAATCAATCCACACACACACACTCTCACCCTCTAATCAATCCACACTCAGACTCTCTCACCCTCTAATCAATCCACACACACACACTCTCACCCTCTAATCAATCCACACACACACACTCTCACCTTCTAATCAATCCACACACACACACACACTCACCCTCTAATCAATCCACACACACTCACAATCACCCTCTAATCAATCCACACACACACTCTCACCCTCTAATCAATCCACACACACACACACACTCACCCTCTAATCAATCCACACACACACACTCTCACCATCTAATCAATCCACACACACACACTCTCACCCTCTAATCAATCCACACACACACACTCTCACCCTCTAATCAATCCACACACACACACACTCACCCTCTAATCAATCCACACACACACACTCTCACCCTCTAATCAATCCACACACACACACTCTCACCCTCTAATCAATCCACACGCACACACTCTCACCCTCTAATCAATCCACACACACACACTCTCACCCTCTAATCAATCCACACACACACACTCTCACCCCCTAATCAATCCACACACACACACTCTCACCCCCTAATCAATCCACACACACACACTCTCACCCCCTAATCAATCCACACACACACACACTCACCCTCCAATCAATCCACACACACACACTCACCCTCTAATCAATCCACACACACACACTCTCACCCTCTAATCAATCCACACAAACACTCTCACCCTCTAATCAATCCACACACACACACACTCACCCTCTAACCAATCCACAAACACACTCTCACCCCCTAATCAATCCACACACACACACACTCACCCTCTAATCAATCCACACACACACACTCACCCTCTGATCAATCCACACACACACACTCTCACCCTCCAATCAATCCACACACACACACACTCGCCCTCTAATCAATCCACACACACACACACTCTCACCCTCTAATCAATCCACACACACACACTCTCACCCTCTAATCAATCCACACACACACACCCTCACCCTCTAATCAATCCACACACACACACTCTCACCCTCTAACCAATCCACACACACACACCCTCACCCTCTAATCAATCCACACACACACACTCTCACCCTTTAATCAATCCACACACACACACTCTCACCCTCTAATCAATCCACACACACACACTCTCACCCACTAATCAATCCACACACACACACTCACCCTCTAATCAATCCACACACTCACACTCTCACCCTCTAATCAATCCACACACACACACTCTCACCCACTAATCAATCCACACACACACACACTCACCCTCTAATCAATCCACACACTCACACTCTCACCCTCTAATCAATCCACACACACACACTCTCGCCCTCTAATCAATCCACACACACACACTCTCACCCGCTAATCAATCCACACACACACACTCTCACCCGCTAATCAATCCACACACACACACTCTCACCCGCTAATCAATCCACACACACACACTCTCACCCTCTAATCAATCCACACACACACACTCTCACCCTCTAATCAATCCACACACACACACACACTCTCACCCTCTAATCAATCCACACACACACACTCTCACCCTCTAATCAATCCACACACACACACACACTCTCACCCTCTAATCAATCCACACACACACACTCTCACCCTCTAATCAATCCACACACACACTCTCACCCTCTAATCAATCCACACACACACACTCTCACCCGCTAATCAATCCACACA
This sequence comes from Heterodontus francisci, assembly GCF_036365525.1. Classification (NCBI taxonomy): domain Eukaryota; kingdom Metazoa; phylum Chordata; class Chondrichthyes; order Heterodontiformes; family Heterodontidae; genus Heterodontus; species Heterodontus francisci. The sequence goes on along the minus strand of NW_027140989.1, from coordinate 52,016 downwards.
CACACACTCTCACCCGCTAATCAATCCACACACACACACTCTCACCCACTAATCAATCCACACACACACACTCTCACCCGCTAATCAATCCACACACACACTCACCCTCTAATCAACCCACACACACACTCTCACCCTCTAATCAATCCACACACACACACTCTCACCCGCTAATCAATCCACACACACACTCTCACCCTCTAATAAATCCACACACACACACTCTCACCCGCTAATCAATCCACACACACACACTCTCACCCGCTAATCAATCCACACACACACACACTCACCCGCTAATCAATCCACACACACACACTCTCACCCTCTAATCAATCCACACACACACACTCTCACCCTCTAATCAATCCACACACACACACACTCACCCTCTAATCAATCCACACACACACACTCTCACCCGCTAATCAATCCACACACACACACACTCACCCGCTAATCAATCCACACACACACACTCTCACCCTCTAATCAATCCACACACACACTCTCACCCTCTAATCAATCCACACACACACACTCTCACCCGCTAATCAATCCACACACACACACTCTCACCCTCTAATCAATCCACACACAGACTCTCTCACCCTCTAATCAATCCACACACACACACTCTCACCCTCTAATCAATCCACACACACACACTCTCACCTTCTAATCAATCCACACACACACACACACTCACCCTCTAATCAATCCACACACACTCACAATCACCCTCTAATCAATCCACACACACACTCTCACCCTCTAATCAATCCACACACACACACACACTCACCCTCTAATCAATCCACACACACACACTCTCAACCCCTAATCAATCCACACACACACACACTCACCCTCCAATCAATCCACACACACACACTCACCCTCTAATCAATCCACACACACACACTCTCACCCTCTAATCAATCCACACACACACACTCTCACCCACTAATCAATCCACACACACACACTCACCCTCTAATCAATCCACACACTCACACTCTCACCCTCTAATCAATCCACACACACACACTCTCACCCACTAATCAATCCACACACACACACACTCACCCTCTAATCAATCCACACACTCACACTCTCACCCTCTAATCAATCCACACACACACACTCTCGCCCTCTAATCAATCCACACACACACACTCTCACCCGCTAATCAATCCACACACACACACTCTCACCCGCTAATCAATCCACACACACACACTCTCACCCGCTAATCAATCCACACACACACACTCTCACCCTCTAATCAATCCACACACACACACTCTCACCCTCTAATCAATCCACACACACACACACACTCTCACCCTCTAATCAATCCACACACACACACTCTCACCCTCTAATCAATCCACACACACACACACACACTCTCACCCTCTAATCAATCCACACACACACACTCTCACCCTCTAATCAATCCACACACACACTCTCACCCTCTAATCAATCCACACACACACACTCTCACCCGCTAATCAATCCACACACACACACTCTCACCCGCTAATCAATCCACACACACACACTCTCACCCACTAATCAATCCACACACACACACTCTCACCCGCTAATCAATCCACACACACACTCACCCTCTAATCAATCCACACACACACTCTCACCCTCTAATCAATCCACACACACACACTCTCACCCGCTAATCAATCCACACACACACTCTCACCCTCTAATAAATCCACACACACACACTCTCACCCGCTAATCAATCCACACACACACACTCTCACCCGCTAATCAATCCACACACACACACACTCACCCGCTAATCAATCCACACACACACACACTCACCCGCTAATCAATCCACACACACACACTCTCACCCTCTAATCAATCCACACACACACTCTCACCCTCTAATCAATCCACACACACACACTCTCACCCGCTAATCAATCCACACACACACACTCTCACCCTCTAATCAATCCACACACAGACTCTCTCACCCTCTAATCAATCCACACACACACACTCTCACCCGCTAATCAATCCACACACACACTCTCACCCTCTAATAAATCCACACACACACACTCTCACCCGCTAATCAATCCACACACACACACTCTCACCCGCTAATCAATCCACACACACACACACTCACCCGCTAATCAATCCACACACACACACACTCACCCGCTAATCAATCCACACACACACACTCTCACCCTCTAATCAATCCACACACACACTCTCACCCTCTAATCAATCCACACACACACACTCTCACCCGCTAATCAATCCACACACACACACTCTCACCCCCTAATCAATCCACACACACACACACTCACCCTCCAATCAATCCACACACACACACTCACCCTCTAATCAATCCACACACACACACTCTCACCCTCTAATCAATCCACACAAACACTCTCACCCTCTAATCAATCCACACACACACACACTCACCCTCTAACCAATCCACAAACACACTCTCACCCTCTAATCAAACCACACACACACTCTCACCCTCTAATCAATCCACACACACACACTCACCCTCTGATCAATCCACACACACACACTCTCACCCTCCAATCAATCCACACACACACACACTCGCCCTCTAATCAATCCACACACACACACACTCTCACCCTCTAATCAATCCACACACACACACTCTCACCCTCTAATCAATCCACACACACACACCCTCACCCTCTAATCAATCCACACACACACACTCTCACCCTCTAACCAATCCACACACACACACCCTCACCCTCTAATCAATCCACACACACACACTCTCACCCTCTAATCAATCCACACAGACACTCTCACCCTCTAATCAATACACGCACACACACTCTCACCCTCTATCCAATCCACACACACACACTCTCACCCCCTAATCAATCCACACACACACACTCTCACCCTCTAATCAATCCACACACACACACTCTCACCCTCTAATCAATCCACACACACATTCTCACCCTCTAATCAATCCACACACGCACACTCCCACCCTCTAAACAATCCACACACACATTCTCACCCACTAATCAACCCACACACACACACTCTCACCCTCTAATCAATCCACACACACATTCTCACCCACTAATCAATCCACACACACACACTCTCACCCTCTAATCAATCCACACACACATTCTCACCCTCTAATCAATCCACACACACACACTCTCACCCTCTAATCAATCCACACACACATTCTCACCCACTAATCAATCCACACACACACACTCTCACCCTCTAATCAATCCACACACACATTCTCACCCTCTAATCAATCCACACACACACACTCTCACCCTCTAATCAATCCACACACACACACATTCTCACCCTCTAATCAATCCACACACACACACTCTCACCCTCTAATCAATCCACACACACATTCTCACCCACTAATCAATCCACACACACACACTCTCACCCTCTAATCAATCCACACACAGACTCTCATCCTCTAATCAATCCACACACACATTCTCAACCACTAATCAATCCACACACACACACTCTCCCCCTCTAATCAATCCACACACACACACTCTCACCCTCTAATCAATCCACACACACACACTCTCACCCTCTAATCAATCCGCACACACACACTCTCACCCTCTAATCAATCCACACACAGACTCTCACCCTCTAATCAATCCACACACACACACACTCACCCTCTAATCAATCCACACACACACACTCTCACCCTCTAATCAATCCACACACAGACTCTCTCACCCTCTAATCAATCCACACACACACTCTCACCCTCTAATCAATCCACACACACACACTCTCACCTTCTAATCAATCCACACACACACACACACTCACCCTCTAATCAATCCACACACACTCACAATCACCCTCTAATCAATCCACACACACACTCTCACCCTCTAATCAATCCACACACACACACACACTCACCCTCTAATCAATCCACACACACACACTCTCACCATCTAATCAATCCACACACACACACTCTCACCCTCTAATCAATCCACACACACACACTCTCACCCTCTAATCAATCCACACACACACACACTCACCCTCTAATCAATCCACACACACACACTCTCACCCCCTAATCAATCCACACACACACACACTCACCCTCCAATCTATCCACACACACACACTCACCCTCTAATCAATCCACACACACACACTCTCACCCTCTAATCAATCCACACACACACTCTCACCCTCTAATCAATCCACACACACACACACTCACCCTCTAACCAATCCACACACACACTCTCACCCCCTAATCAATCCACACACACACACACTCACCCTCTAATCAATCCACACACACACACTCACCCTCTGATCAATCCACACACACACACTCTCACCCTCCAATCAATCCACACACACACACACTCGCCCTCTAATCAATCCACACACACACACTCTCACCCTCTGATCAATCCACACACACACACTCTCACCCTCCAATCAATCCACACACACACACTCTCACCCTCTAATCAATCCACACACACACACCCTCACCCTCTAATCAATCCACACACACACACTCTCACCCTCTAACCAATCCACACACACACACCCTCACCCTCTAATCAATCCACACACACACACTCTCACCCTCTAATCAATCCACACAGACACTCTCACCCTCTAATCAATCCACACACACACACCCTCACCCTCTAATCAATCCACACACACACACTCTCACCCTCTAACCAATCCACACACACACACTCTCACCCCCTAATCAATCCACACACACACACTCTCACCCTCTAATCAATCCACAAACACACTCTCACCCTCTAATCAATCCACACACACATTCTCACCCTCTAATCAATCCACACACACACACTCTCACCCTCTAAACAATCCACACACACATTCTCACCCACTAATCAATCCACACACACACACTCTCACCCTCTAATCAATCCACACACACATTCTCACCCACTAATCAATCCACACACACACACCCTCACCCTCTAATCAATCCACACACACACACTCTCACCCTCTAACCAATCCACACACACACACCCTCACCCTCTAATCAATCCACACACACACACTCTCACCCTCTAATCAATCCACACACACACACTCTCACCCTCTAATCAATCCACACACACACACTCTCACCCACTAATCAATCCACACACACACACACTCACCCTCTAATCAATCCACACACTCACACTCTCACCCTCTAATCAATCCACACACACACACTCTCACCCAGTAATCAATCCACACACACACACACTCACCCTCTAATCAATCCACACACACACACTCTCCCCCTCTAATCAATCCACACACACACACTCTCACCCGCTAATCAATCCACACACACACACTCTCACCCTCTAATCAAACCTCACACACACACTCTCACCCTCTAATCAATCCACACACACACACTCGCACCCTCTAATCAATCCACACTCACACACTCTCACCCTCTAATCAATCCACACACACACACTCTCACCCAGTAATCAATCCACACACACACACACTCACCCTCTAATCAATCCACACACACACACTCTCCCCCTCTAATCAACCCACACACACACACTCTCACCCGCTAATCAATCCACACACACACACTCTCACCCTCTAATCAAACCACACACACACACTCTCACCCTCTAATCAATCCACACACACACACTCTCACCCTCTAACCAATCCACACACACACACCCTCACCCTCTAATCAATCCACACACACACACTCTCACCCTCTAATCAATCCACACACACACACTCTCACCCAGTAATCAATCCACACACACACACACTCACCCTCTAATCAATCCACACACACACACTCTCCCCCTCTAATCAACCCACACACACACACTCTCACCCGCTAATCAATCCACACACACACACTCTCACCCTCTAATCAAACCACACACACACACTCTCACCCTCTAATCAATCCACACACACACACTCTCACCCTCTAACCAATCCACACACACACACCCTCACCCTCTAATCAATCCACACACACACACTCTCACCCTCTCATCAATCCACACACACACACTCTCACCCAGTAATCAATCCACACACACACACACTCACCCTCTAATCAATCCACACACACACACTCTCCCCCTCTAATCAATCCACACACACACACTCTCACCCTCTAATCAATCCACACACACACACTCTCACCCTCTAATCAATCCACACACACACACTCTCACCCGCTAATCAATCCACACACACACACTCTCACCCGCTAATCAATCCACACACACACACTCTCACCCACTAATCAATCCACACACACACACTCTCACCCGCTAATCAATCCACACACACACTCACCCTCTAATCAATCCACACACACACTCTCACCCTCTAATCAATCCACACACACACACTCTCACCCTCTAATCAATCCACACTCACACACTCACCCGCTAATCAATCCACACACACACACTCTCACCCTCTAGTCAATCCACACACACACACTCTCACCCTCTAATCAATCCACACACACACACACTCACACTCTAATCAATCCACACACACACACTCTCACCCGCTAATCAATCCACACACACACACACTCACCCGCTAATCAATCCACACACACACACTCTCACCCGCTAATCAATCCACACACACACACACTCACCCTCTAATCAATCCATACACACACACTCTCACCCTCTAATCAATCCACACACAGACTCTCTCACCCTCTAATCAATCCACACACACACACTCTCACCCTCTAATCAATCCACACACACACACTCTCACCTTCTAATCAATCCACACACACACACACACTCACCCTCTAATCAATCCACACACACTCACAATCACCCTCTAATCAATCCACACACACACTCTCACCCTCTAATCAATCCACACACACACACACACTCACCCTCTAATCAATCCACACACACACACTCTCACCATCTAATCAATCCACACACACACACTCTCACCCTCTAATCAATCCACACACACACACTCTCACCCTCTAATCAATCCACACACACACACTCTCACCCTCTGATCAATCCACACACACACACTCTCACCCCCTAATCAATCCACACACACACACTCTCACCCTCTGATCAATCCACACACACACACTCTCACCCCCTAATCAATCCACACACACACACTCTCACCCTCTGATCAATCCACACACACACACTCTCACCCTCGAATCAATCCACACACACACACACTCACCCTCCAATCAATCCACACACACACACTCACCCTCTAATCAATCCACACACACACACTCTCACCCTCTAATCAATCCACACACACACTCTCACCCTCTAATCAATCCACACACACACACACTCACCCTCTAACCAATCCACAAACACACTCTCACCCCCTAATCAATCCACACACACACACACTCACCCTCTAATCAATCCACACACACACACTCACCCTCTGATCAATCCACACACACACACTCTCACCCTCCAATCAATCCACACACACACACTCGCCCTCTAATCAATCCACACACACACACACTCTCACCCTCTAATCAATCCACACACACACACTCTCACCCTCTAATCAATCCACACACACACACCCTCACCCTCTAATCAATCCACACACACACACTCTCACCCTCTAACCAATCCACACACACACACCCTCACCCTCTAATCAATCCACACACACACACTCTCACCCTCTAATCAATCCACACAGACACTCTCACCCTCTAATCAATCCACACACACACACCCTCACCCTCTAATCAATCCACACACACACACTCTCACCCTCTAATCAATCCACACACACACACTCTGACCCTCTAATCAATCCACACACACACACTCTCACCCTCTAATCAATCCACACACACATACTCTCACCCTGTAATCAATCCACACACACACACACTCACCCTCTAATCAATCCACACACACACACTCTCACCCTCTAATCAATCCACACACACACACTCTCACCCACTAATCAATCCACACACACACACACTCACCCTCTAATCAATCCACACACACACACTCTCACCCTCTAACCAATCCACACACACACACCCTCACCCTCTAATCAATCCACACACACACACTCTCACCCTCTAATCAATCCACACACACACACTCTCACCCTCTAATCAATCCACACACACACACTCTCACCCACTAATCAATCCACACACACACACACTCACCCTCTAATCAATCCACACACTCACACTCTCACCCTCTAATCAATCCACACACACACACTCTCACCCAGTAATCAATCCACACACACACACACTCACCCTCTAATCAATCCACACACACACACTCTCCCCCTCTAATCAATCCACACACACACACTCTCACCCTCTAATCAATCCACACACACACACTCTCACCCTCTCATCAATCCACACACACACACTCTCACCCAGTAATCAATCCACACACACACACACTCACCCTCTAATCAATCCACACACACACACTCTCCCCCTCTAATCAATCCACACACACACACTCTCACCCTCTAATCAATCCACACACACACACTCTCACCCTCTAATCAATCCACACACACACACTCTCACCCGCTAATCAATCCACACACACACACTCTCACCCGCTAATCAATCCACACACACACACTCTCACCCACTAATCAATCCACACACACACACTCTCACCCGCTAATCAATCCACACACACACTCACCCTCTAATCAATCCACACACACACTCTCACCCTCTAATCAATCCACACACACACACTCTCACCCTCTAATCAATCCACACTCACACACTCACCCGCTAATCAATCCACACACACACACTCTCACCCTCTAGTCAATCCACACACACACACTCTCACCCTCTAATCAATCCACACACACACACACTCACACTCTAATCAATCCACACACACACACTCTCACCCGCTAATCAATCCACACACACACACACTCACCCGCTAATCAATCCACACACACACACTCTCACCCGCTAATCAATCCACACACACACACACTCACCCTCTAATCAATCCATACACACACACTCTCACCCTCTAATCAATCCACACACAGACTCTCTCACCCTCTAATCAATCCACACACACACACTCTCACCCTCTAATCAATCCACACACACACACTCTCACCTTCTAATCAATCCACACACACACACACACTCACCCTCTAATCAATCCACACACACTCACAATCACCCTCTAATCAATCCACACACACACTCTCACCCTCTAATCAATCCACACACACACACACACTCACCCTCTAATCAATCCACACACACACACTCTCACCATCTAATCAATCCACACACACACACTCTCACCCTCTAATCAATCCACACACACACACTCTCACCCTCTAATCAATCCACACACACACACTCTCACCCTCTGATCAATCCACACACACACACTCTCACCCCCTAATCAATCCACACACACACACTCTCACCCTCTGATCAATCCACACACACACACTCTCACCCCCTAATCAATCCACACACACACACTCTCACCCTCTGATCAATCCACACACACACACTCTCACCCTCGAATCAATCCACACACACACACACTCACCCTCCAATCAATCCACACACACACACTCACCCTCTAATCAATCCACACACACACACTCTCACCCTCTAATCAATCCACACACACACTCTCACCCTCTAATCAATCCACACACACACACACTCACCCTCTAACCAATCCACAAACACACTCTCACCCCCTAATCAATCCACACACACACACACTCACCCTCTAATCAATCCACACACACACACTCACCCTCTGATCAATCCACACACACACACTCTCACCCTCCAATCAATCCACACACACACACTCGCCCTCTAATCAATCCACACACACACACACTCTCACCCTCTAATCAATCCACACACACACACTCTCACCCTCTAATCAATCCACACACACACACCCTCACCCTCTAATCAATCCACACACACACACTCTCACCCTCTAACCAATCCACACACACACACCCTCACCCTCTAATCAATCCACACACACACACTCTCACCCTCTAATCAATCCACACAGACACTCTCACCCTCTAATCAATCCACACACACACACCCTCACCCTCTAATCAATCCACACACACACACTCTCACCCTCTAATCAATCCACACACACACACTCTGACCCTCTAATCAATCCACACACACACACTCTCACCCTCTAATCAATCCACACACACATACTCTCACCCTGTAATCAATCCACACACACACACACTCACCCTCTAATCAATCCACACACACACACTCTCACCCTCTAATCAATCCACACACACACACTCTCACCCACTAATCAATCCACACACACACACACTCACCCTCTAATCAATCCACACACACACACTCTCACCCTCTAACCAATCCACACACACACACCCTCACCCTCTAATCAATCCACACACACACACTCTCACCCTCTAATCAATCCACACACACACACTCTCACCCTCTAATCAATCCACACACACACACTCTCACCCACTAATCAATCCACACACACACACACTCACCCTCTAATCAATCCACACACTCACACTCTCACCCTCTAATCAATCCACACACACACACTCTCACCCAGTAATCAATCCACACACACACACACTCACCCTCTAATCAATCCACACACACACACTCTCCCCCTCTAATCAATCCACACACACACACTCTCACCCGCTAATCAATCCACACACACACACTCTCACCCTCTAATCAAACCTCACACACACACTCTCACCCTCTAATCAATCCACACACACACACTCTCACCCTCTAATCAATCCACACTCACACACTCTCACCCTCTAATCAATCCACACACACACACTCTCACCCAGTAATCAATCCACACACACACACACTCACCCTCTAATCAATCCACACACACACACTCTCACCCTCTAATCAACCCACACACACACACTCTCACCCGCTAATCAATCCACACACACACACTCTCACCCTCTAATCAAACCTCACACACACACTCTCACCCTCTAATCAATCCACACACACACACTCTCACCCTCTAACCAATCCACACACACACACCCTCACCCTCTAATCAATCCACACACACACACTCTCACCCTCTCATCAATCCACACACACACACTCTCACCCAGTAATCAATCCACACACACACACACTCACCCTCTAATCAATCCACACACACACACTCTCCCCCTCTAATCAATCCACACACACACACTCTCACCCTCTAATCAATCCACACACACACACACTCTCACCCTCTAATCAATCCACACACACACACTCTCACCCGCTAATCAATCCACACACACACACTCTCACCCGCTAATCAATCCACACACACACACTCTCACCCACTAATCAATCCACACACACACACTCTCACCCGCTAATCAATCCACACATACACTCACCCTCTAATCAATCCACACACACACTCTCACCCTCTAATCAATCCACACACACACACTCTCACCCTCTAATCAATCCACACTCACACACTCACCCGCTAATCAATCCACACACACACACTCTCACCCTCTAGTCAATCCACACACACACACTCTCACCCTCTAATCAATCCACACACACACACACTCACACTCTAATCAATCCACACACACACACTCTCACCCGCTAATCAATCCACACACACACACACTCACCCGCTAATCAATCCACACACACACACTCTCACCCGCTAATCAATCCACACACACACACACTCACCCTCTAATCAATCCATACACACACACTCTCACCCTCTAATCAATCCACACACAGACTCTCTCACCCTCTAATCAATCCACACACACACACTCTCACCCTCTAATCAATCCACACACACACACTCTCACCTTCTAATCAATCCACACACACACACACACTCACCCTCTAATCAATCCACACACACTCACAATCACCCTCTAATCAATCCACACACACACTCTCACCCTCTAATCAATCCACACACACACACACACTCACCCTCTAATCAATCCACACACACACACTCTCACCATCTAATCAATCCACACACACACACTCTCACCCTCTAATCAATCCACACACACACACTCTCACCCTCTAATCAATCCACACACACACACTCTCACCCTCTGATCAATCCACACACACACACTCTCACCCCCTAATCAATCCACACACACACACTCTCACCCTCTGATCAATCCACACACACACACTCTCACCCCCTAATCAATCCACACACACACACACACTCACCCTCTAATCAATCCACACACACACACTCTCACCATCTAATCAATCCACACACACACACTCTCACCCTCTAATCAATCCACACACACACACTCTCACCCTCTAATCAATCCACACACACACACTCTCACCCTCTGATCAATCCACACACACACACTCTCACCCCCTAATCAATCCACACACACACACTCTCACCCTCTGATCAATCCACACACACACACTCTCACCCCCTAATCAATCCACACACACACACTCTCACCCTCTGATCAATCCACACACACACACTCTCACCCTCGAATCAATCCACACACTCACACACTCACCCTCCAATCAATCCACACACACACACTCACCCTCTAATCAATCCACACACACACACTCTCACCCTCTAATCAATCCACACACACACTCTCACCCTCTAATCAATCCACACACACACACACTCACCCTCTAACCAATCCACAAACACACTCTCACCCCCTAATCAATCCACACACACACACACTCACCCTCTAATCAATCCACACACACACACTCACCCTCTGATCAATCCACACACACACACTCTCACCCTCCAATCAATCCACACACACACACTCGCCCTCTAATCAATCCACACACACACACACTCTCACCCTCTAATCAATCCACACACACACACTCTCACCCTCTAATCAATCCACACACACACACCCTCACCCTCTAATCAATCCACACACACACACTCTCACCCTCTAACCAATCCACACACACACACCCTCACCCTCTAATCAATCCACACACACACACTCTCACCCTCTAATCAATCCACACAGACACTCTCACCCTCTAATCAATCCACACACACACACCCTCACCCTCTAATCAATCCACACACACACACTCTCACCCTCTAATCAATCCACACACACACACTCTGACCCTCTAATCAATCCACACACACACACTCTCACCCTCTAATCAATCCACACACACATACTCTCACCCTGTAATCAATCCACACACACACACACTCACCCTCTAATCAATCCACACACACACACTCTCACCCTCTAATCAATCCACACACACACACTCTCACCCACTAATCAATCCACACACACACACACTCACCCTCCAATCAATCCACACACTCACACTCTCACCCTCTAATCAATCCACACACACACACTCTCACCCACTAATCAATCCACACACACACACACTCACCCTCTAATCAATCCACACACTCACACTCTCACCCTCTAATCAATCCACACACACACACTCTCACCCTCTAATCAATCCACACACACACACTCTCACCCGCTAATCAATCCACACACACACACTCTCACCCTCTAATCAATCCACACACACACTCTCACCCTCTAATCAATCCACACACACACACTCTCACCCGCTAATCAATCCACACACACACACTCTCACCCGCTAATCAATCCACACACACACACTCTCACCCACTAATCAATCCACACACACACACTCTCACCCGCTAATCAATCCACACACACACTCACCCTCTAATCAATCCACACACACACTCTCACCCTCTAATCAATCCACACTCACACACTCACCCGCTAATCAATCCACACACACACACTCTCACCCTCTAGTCAATCCACACACACACACTCTCACCCTCTAATCAATCCACACACACACACACTCACACTCTAATCAATCCACACACACACACTCTCACCCGCTAATCAATCCACACACACACACACTCACCCTCTAATCAATCCACACACACACACTCTCACCCTCTAATCAATCCACACACAGACTCTCTCACACTCTAATCAATCCACACACACACACTCTCACCCTCTAATCAATCCACACACACACACTCTCACCTTCTAATCAATCCACACACACACACACACTCACCCTCTAATCAATCCACACACACTCACAATCACCCTCTAATCAATCCACACACACACTCTCACCCTCTAATCAATCCACACACACACACACATTCACCCTCTAATCAATCCACACACACGCACTCTCACCATCCAATCAATCCACACACACACACTCTCACCCTCTAATCAATCCACACACACACACACTCTCACCCTCTAATCAATCCACACACACACACACTCACCCTCTAATCAATCCACACACACACACTCTCACCCGCTAATCAATCCACACACACACACACTCACCCTCCAATCAATCCACACACACACACTCACCCTCTAATCAATCCACACACACACACTCTCACCCTCTAATCAATCCACACACACACTCTCACCCTCTAATCAATCCACACACACACACACTCACCCACTAACCAATCCACAAACACACTCTCACCCCCTAATCAATCCACACACACACACACTCACCCTCTAATCAATCCACACACACACACTCACCCTCTATTCAATCCACACACACACACTCACCCTCTAATCAATCCACACACACACACTCACCCTCTGATCAATCCACACACACACACTCTCACCCTCTAATCAATCCACACACACACACACTCTCACCCTCTAATCAATCCACACACACACACTCTCACCCTCTAATCAATCCACACACACACACCCTCACCCTCTAATCAATCCACACACACACACTCTCACCCTCTAACCAATCCACACACACACACCCTCACCCTCTAATCAATCCACACACACACACTCTCACCCTCTAATCAATCCACACAGACACTCTCACCCTCTAATCAATCCACACACACACACCCTCACCATCTAATCAATCCACACACACACACTCTCACCCTCTAACCAATCCACACACACACACTCTCACCCCCTAATCAATCCACACACACACACTCTGACCCTCTAATCAATCCACACACACACACTCTCACCCTCTAATCAATCCACACAGACACTCTCACCCTCTAATCAATCCACACACACATACTCTCACCCTGTAATCAATCCACACACACACACACTCACCCTCTAATCAATCCACACACACACACTCTCACCCTCTAATCAATCCACACACACACACTCTCTCCCTCTAATCAATCCACACACACACACTCTCACCCCCTAATCAATCCACACACACACTCTCACCCTCTAATCAATCCACACACACACACTCTCACCCTCTAATCAATCCACATACACACACACTCACCCTCTAATCAATCCACACACACACACACTCTCACCCTCTAATCAATCCACACACACACACTCTCACCCTCTAATCAATCCACACACACATACTCTCACCCTGCAATCAATCCACACACACACACTCTCACCCTCTAATCAATCCACACACACACACTCTCACCCTCTAATCAATCCACACACACATACTCTCACCCTGTAATCAATCCACACACACACACTCTCACCCTCTTATCAATCCACACACACACACTCTCACCCTCTAATCAATCCACACACACACACTCTCACCCTCTAATCAATCCACACACACACACTCTCACCCTCTAATCAATCCACACACACACTCTCTCACCCTCTAATCAATCCACACACACACACTCTCACCCCCTAATCAATCCACACACACACACACACACTCACCCTCTAATCAATCCACACACACACACACTCACCCTCTAATCAATCCACACACACATTCTCACCCACTAATCAATCCACACACACACACTCTCACCCTCTAATCAATCCACACACACATTCTCACCCACTAATCAATCCACACACACACACTCTCACCCTCTAATCAATCCACACACACACTCTCACCCTCTAAACAATCCACACACACATTCTCACCCACTAATCAATCCACACACACACACTCTCACCCTCTAATCAATCCACACACACATTCTCACCCACTAATCAATCCACACACACACACTCTCACCCTCTAATCAATCCACACACACATTCTCACCCTCTAAACAATCCACACACACACACTCTCACCCTCTAATCAATCCACACACACATTCTCACCCACTAATCAATCCACACACACACACACTCACCCTCTAATCAATCCACACACAGACTCTCACCCTCTAATCAATCCACACACACACGCACTCACCCTCTAATCAATCCACACACACACACTCTCACCCTCTAATCAATCCACACACACATTCTCAACCACTAATCAATCCACACACACACTCTCACACACTCTAATCAATCCACACACACACACTCTCACCCTCTAATCAATCCACACACACACACTCTCACCCTCTAATTAATCCACACACACACACTCTCACCCTCTAATCAATCCACACTCACACACTCTCACCCCCTAATCAATCCACACACACACACTCTCACCCTCTAATCAATCCACACACACACACTCTCACCCTCTAATCAATCCACACACACACACTCTCACCCTCTAATCAATCCACACACACACACTCTCACCCTCTAATCAATTCACACACACGCTCTCTCACGCTCCAATCAATCCACACACACACTCTCTCACCCTCTAATCAGTCCACACACACACACTCTCACCCTCTAATCAATCCACACACACACACACACTCTCACATTCTAATCAATCCACACACACACACACTCTCACCCTCGAATCAATCCACACACACACTCTCTCACCCTCTAATCAATCCACACACACACACACTCACCCTCTAACCAATCCACAAACACACTCTCACCCCCTAATCAATCCACACACACACACACACTCTCACATTCTAATCAATCCACACACACACACACTCTCACCCTCTAATCAATCCACACACACACTCTCTCACCCTCTAATCAATCCACACACACACACACTCACCCTCTAACCAATCCACAAACACACTCTCACCCCCTAATCAATCCACACACACACACACACTCTCACCCTCTAATCTATCCACACACACACACACTCTCACCCTCTAATCAATCCACACACACACACTCTCACCCTCTAATCAATCCACACACACACACTCTCACCCCCTAATCAATCCACACACACACACTCTCACCCTCTAATCAATCCACACACAGACTCTCACACCATCTAATCAATTCACACACACACACTCTCACCCTCTAATCAATCCACACACACACACTCTCACCCTCTAATCAATCCACACACACACACACTCACCCTCTAATCAATCCACACACACACACAATCACCCTCTAATCAATCCACACACACACACTCACCCTCTAATCAATCCACACACACACACTCTCACCCTCTAATCAATCCACACACACACACACTCGCCCTCTAATCAATCCACACACACACACACTCTCACCCTCTAATCAATCCACACACACACACTCTCACCCTCTAATCAATCCACACACACACACTCTCACACTCTCATCAATCCACACACGCACACTCTCACCCTCTAACGAATCCACACACACACACCCTCACCCTCTAATCAATCCACACACACACACTCTCACCCTCTAATCAATCCACACACACACACTCTCACCCACTAATCAATCCACACACACACACACTCACCCTCTAATCAATCCACACACTCACACTCTCACCCTCTAATCAATCCACACACACACACTCTCACCCACTAATCAATCCACACACACACACACACTCACCCTCTAATCAATCCACACACTCACACTCTCACCCTCTAATCAATCCACACACACACACTCTCACCATCTAATCAATCCACACACACACACTCTCACCCTCTAATCAATCCACACACACACTCTCACCCTCTAATCAATCCACACACACACACTCTCACCCTCTAATCAATCCACACACACACACCCTCACCCTCTAATCAATCCACACACACACACTCTCACCCTCTAATCAATCCACACACACACACTCTCACCCACTAATCAATCCACACACACACACACTCACCCTCTAATCAATCCACACACTCACACTCTCACCCTCTAATCAATCCACACACACACACTCTCACCCGCTAATCAATCCACACACACACACTCTCACCCGCTAATCAATCCACACACACACACTCTCACCCACTAATCAATCCACACACACACACTCTCACCCGCTAATCTATCCACACACACACTCACCCTCTAATCAATCCACACACACACTCTCACCCTCTAATCAATCCACACACACACTCTCTCACCCTCTAATCAATCCACACACACTCTCTCACCCTCTAATCAATCCACACACACACTCTCACCCTCTAATCAATCCACACACACACACTCTCACCCGCTAATCAATCCACACACACACACTCTCACCCGCTAATCAATCCACACACACACACTCTCACCCACTAATCAATCCACACACACACACTCTCACCCGCTAATCTATCCACACACACACTCACCCTCTAATCAATCCACACACACACTCTCACCCTCTAATCAATCCACACACACACACTCTCACCCTCTAATCAATCGACACTCACACACTCACCCGCTAATCAATCCACACACACACACTCTCACCCTCTAGTCAATCCACACACACACACACTCACCCTCTAATCAATCCACACACACACACACTCACCCTCTAATCAATCCACACACACACACTCTCACCCGCTAATCAATCCACACACACACACACTCACCCGCTAATCAATCCACACACGCACACTCTCACCCGCTAATCAATCCACACACACACACACTCACCCTCTAATCAATCCACACACACACACTCTCACCCTCTAATCAATCCACACACAGACTCTCTCACCCTCTAATCAATCCACACACACACACTCTCACCCTCTAATCAATCCACACACACACACTCTCACCTTCTAATCAATCCACACACACACACACACTCACCCTCTAATCAATCCACACACACTCACAATCACCCTCTAATCAATCCACACACACACTCTCACCCTCTAATCAATCCACACACACACACACACTCACCCTCTAATCAATCCACACACACACACTCTCACCATCTAATCAATCCACACACACACACTCTCACCCTCTAATCAATCCACACACACTCACTCTCACCCTCTAATCAATCCACACACACACACACTCACCCTCTAATCAATCCACACACACACACTCTCACCCCCTAATCAATCCACACACACACACACTCACCCTCCAATCAATCCACACACACACACTCACCCTCTAATCAATCCACACACACACACTCTCACCCTCTAATCAATCCACACACACAAACACACTCTCACCCTCTAATCAATCAACACACACACACTCTCACCCTCTAATCAATCCACACACACACTCTCACCCTCTGATCAATCCACACACACACACTCTCACCCTCTAATCAATCCACACACACACACTCTGACCCTCTAATCAATCCACAAACACACTCTCACCCCCTAATCAATCCACACACACACACACTCACCCTCTAATCAATCCACACACACACACTCACCCTCTGATCAATCCACACACACACACTCTCACCCTCCAATCAATCCACACACACACACACTCGCCCTCTAATCAATCCACACACACACACACTCTCACCCTCTAATCAATCCACACACACACACTCTCACCCTCTAATCAATCCACACACACACACCCTCACCCTCTAATCAATCCACACACACACACTCTCACCCTCTAACCAATCCACACACACACACCCTCACCCTCTAATCAATCCACACACACACACTCTCACCCTCTAATCAATCCACACAGACACTCTCACCCTCTAATCAATCCACACACACACACCCTCACCCTCTAATCAATCCACACACACACACTCTCACCCTCTAACCAATCCACACACACACACTCTCACCCCCTAATCAATCCACACACACACTCTCACCCCCTAATCAATCCACACACACACTCTCACCCTCTAACCAATCCACAAACACACTCTCACCCAGTAATCAATCCACACACACACACACTCACCCTCTAATCAATCCACACACACACACTCTCACCCAGTAATCAATCCACACACACACACACTCACCCTCTAATCAATCCACACACACACACTCTCACCCTCTAACCAATCCACAAACACACTCTCACCCAGTAATCAATCCACACACACACACACTCACCCTCTAATCAATCCACACACACACACTCTCACCCCCTAATCAATCCACACACACACTCTCACCCCCTAATCAATCCACACACACACTCTCACCCTCTAACCAATCCACAAACACACTCTCACCCAGTAATCAATCCACACACACACACACTCACCCTCTAATCAATCCACACACACACACTCTCACCCCCTAATCAATCCACACACACACTCTCACCCTCTAACCAATCCACAAACACACTCTCACCCAGTAATCAATCCACACACACATACTCTCACCCTGCAATCAATCCACACACACAAACTCTCACCCTCTAATCAATCCACACACACACACTCTCACCCTCTAATCAATCCACACACACATACTCTCACCCTGTAATCAATCCACACACACACACTCTCAACCTCTTATCAATCCACACACACACACTCTCACCCTCTAATCAATCCACACACACACACTCCCACCCTCTAATCAATCCACACACACACACTCTCACCCTCTAATCAATCCACACACACACACTCTCACCCTCTAATCAATACAAACACACACACTCTCACCCTCTAATCAATCCACACACACACACTCTCACCCTCTAATCAATCCACACACACACACTCTCACCCTCTAATCAATCC
The DNA here is from genome assembly GCF_036365525.1 of Heterodontus francisci. Taxonomy (NCBI): domain Eukaryota; kingdom Metazoa; phylum Chordata; class Chondrichthyes; order Heterodontiformes; family Heterodontidae; genus Heterodontus; species Heterodontus francisci. The sequence goes on along the minus strand of NW_027140989.1, from coordinate 30,811 downwards.
ACACACACACACTCACCCTCTAATCAATCCACACACACACACACTCACCCTCTAATCAATCCACACAGACACTCTCACCCTCTAATCAATCCACACACGCACACTCTCACCCTCTAATCAATCCAGACACACACACAATCTCACCCTCTAATCAGTCCAAGCACACACACTCTCACCCTCTAATCAATCCACACACACACACTCTCACACTCTAATCAATCCACACACACACTCACACCCTCTAATCAATCCACACACACACACTCTCACCCTCTAATCAATCCACACACACACACTCTCACCCCCTAATCAATCCACACACACACACACTCACCCTCTATTCAATCCACACACACACGCTCTCACCCTCTAATCAATCCACACACACACTCTCTCACCCTCTAATCAATCAACACACACACACTCTCACCCTCTAATCAATCCACAAACACACACTCTCACCCTCGAATCAATCCACACACACACTCACACCCTCTAATCAATCCACACACACACACTCTCACCCTCTAATCAATCCACACACACACACTCTCACCCTCTAATCAATCCAAACACACACACTCTCACCCTCTAATCAATCCACACACACACACTCTCACCCTCTAATCAATCCACACACACACTCTCACCCTCGAATCAATCCACACACACACACACTCACCCTCTAATCAATCCACACACACACACACTCACCCTCTAATCAATCCACACACACACTCTCACCCTCTAATCAATCCACACACACACACTCTCACCCTCTAATCAATCCAGACACACACACACTCTCACCCTCTAATCAGTCCACACACACACACTCTCACCCTCTAATCAATCCACGCACACACACTCTCACCCTCTAATCAATCCACACACACACACTCTCACCCCCTAATCAATCCACACACACACACACTCACTCTCTAATCAATCCACACACACACACTCTCACCCTCTAATCAATCAACACACACACACTCTCACCCCTTAATCAATCCACACACACACACTCTCACCCTCTAATCAATCCACACACACACACTCTCACCCTCTAATCAATCCACACACACACACTCTCACCCTCTAATCAATCCACACACACACACACTCACCCTCTAATCAATCCACACTCACACACACTCACCCTCTAATCAATCCACACACACACACTCTCACCCTCTAATCAATCCACACACACACACTCTCACCCTCTAATCAATCCACACACACACACTCTCACCCTCTAATCAATCCACACACACACACTCTCACCCTCTAATCAATCCACACACACACACTCTCACCCTCTAATCAATCCACAGACACACTCTCACACTCTAATCAATCCACACACACACACTCTCACCCTCTAAACAATCCACACACACACGCACTCACCCTCTAATCAATCCACACACACGCACTCTCACCCTGTAATCAATCCACACACACACACTCTCACCCTCTAAACAATCCACACACACACGCACTCACCCTCTAATCAATCCACACACACACACTCTCACCCTCTAATCAATCCACACACACACACTCTCACCCTCTAAACAATCCACACACACACGCACTCACCCTCTAATCAATCCACACACACGCACTCTCACCCTCTAATCAATCCACACACACACACTCTCACCCTCTAATCAATCCACACACACACACTCTCACCCTCTAATCAATCCACACACACACACTCTCACCCTCTAATCAATCCACACACACACACTCTCACCATCTAATCAATCCACACACACACTCTCACCCTCTAATCAATCCACACACACACACTCTCACCCTCTAATGAATCCACACACACACTCTCACCCTCTATTCAATCCACACACACACACTCTCACCCTCTAATCAATCCACACTCTCACCCTCTCATCAATCCACACACACACACTCTCACCCTCTAATCAATCCACACACAAACACTCTCACCCTCTAATCAACCCACACACACACACTCTCACCATCTAATCAATCCACACACACACTCTCACCCTCTAATCAATCCACACACACACACTCTCACCCTCTAATCAATCCTAACACACACTCTCACCCTCTAATCAATCCACACACACACACACTCACCCTCTAATCAATCCACACTCTCACCCTCTAATCAATCCACACACACACACTCTCACCCTCTAATCAATCCACACACACACACTCTCACTATCTAATCAATCCACACACACACTCTCACCCTCTAATCAATCCACACACACACACTCTCACCCTCTAATCAATCCACACACACACTCTCACCCTCTAATCAATCCACACACACACACTCTCACCCTCTAATCAATCCACACTCACACCCTCTAATCAATCCACACACACACACTCTCACCCTCTAATGAATCCACACACACACACTCTCACCCTCTAATCAACCCACACACACACACTCTCACCATCTAATCAATCCACACACACACTCTCACCCTCTAATCAATCCACACACACACACTCTGACCCTCCAATCAATCCACACACACACTCTCACCCTCTAATCAATCCACACACACACAATCTCACCCTCTATTCAATCCACACACACACACTCTCACCCCCTAATCAATCCACACACACACACTCTCACCCTCTAATCAATCCACACACACACTCTCACCCTCTAATCAATCCACACACACACACTCTCACCCTCTAATCAATCCACACACACACACACTCACCCTCTAATCAATCCACACACACACACTCTCACCCTCTAATCAATCCACACACAAACACTCTCACCCTCTAATCAATCCACACACACACACTCTCACCCTCTAATCAATCCACACTCTCACCCTCTAATCAATCCACACACACACACTCTCACCCTCTAATCAATCCACACACACAAACACTCTCACCCTCTAATCAACCCACACACACACACTCTCACCATCTAATCAATCCACACACACACTCTCACCCTCTAATCAATCCACACACACACACTCTCACCCTCTAATCAATCCACACACACACACACTCACCCTCTAATCAATCCACACACACACACTCTCACCCTCTAATCAATCCACACACACACACTCTCACCCTCTAATCAATCCACACACACACACACTCACCCTCTAATCAATCCACACTCTCACCCTCTAATCAATCCACACACACACACTCTCACCCTCTAATCAATCCACACACACACACACTCACCCTCTAATCAATCCACACACACACACTCTCACCCTCTAATCAATCCACACACACACACACTCACCCTCTAATCAATCCACACACACACACTCTCACCCTCTAATCAATCCACACACACACACACTCACCCTCTAATCAATCCACACACACACACTCTCACCCTCTAATCAATCCACACACACACACTCTCACCCTCTAATCAATCCACACACACACACACTCACCCTCTAATCAATCCACACTCTCACCCTCTAATCAATCCACACACACACACTCTCACCCTCTAATCAATCCACACACACACACTCTCACTATCTAATCAATCCACACACACACACTCACCCTCTAATCAATCCACACACACACACTCTCACCCTCTAATCAATCCACACACACACTCTCACCCTCTAATCAATCCACACACACACACTCTCACCCTCTAATCAATCCACACTCTCACCCTCTAATCAATCCACACTCTCACCCTCTAATCAATCCACACACACACACTCTCACCCTCTAATCAATCCACACACACACTCTCACCCTCTAATCAATCCGCACACACACACTCTCACCCTCTAATCAATCCACACACACACACTCTCACCCTCTAATCAACCCACCATCACACACTCTCACCCTCTAATCAATCCACACACACACAATCTCACCCTCTAATCAATCCACACACACACACTCTCACCCCCTAATCAATCCACACACACACACTCTCACCCTCTAATCAATCCACACACACACACTCTCACCCTCTAATCAATCCACACACACACACTCTCACCCTCTAATCAATCCACACACACACACACTCACCCTCTAATCAATCCACACACACACACTCTCACCCTCTAATCAATCCACACACACACACTCTCACCCTCTAATCAATCCACACACACACACTCTCACCCTCTAATCAATCCACACACACACACTCTCACCCTCTAATCAATCCACAGACACACTCTCACCCTCTAATCAATCCACACACACACATTCTCACCCTCTAATCAATCCACACACACACACTCTCACCCTCTAATCAATCCACACACACACACTCTCACCCTCTAATCAATCCACACACACACACTCTCACCCTCTAAACAATTCACACACACACACTCTCACCCTCTAATCAATCCACACACACACACTCTCACCCTCTAATCAATCCACACACACACACTCTCACCCTCTAATCAATCCACACACACTCTCACCATCTAATCAATCCACACACACACTCTCACCCTCTAATCAATCCACACACACACACTCTCACCCTCTAATCGATCCACACACACACTCTCACCCTCTAATCAATCCACACACACACACTCTCACCCTCTAATCAATCCACACTCTCACCCTCTAATCAATCCACACACACACACTCTCACCCTCTAATCAATCAACACACAAACACTCTCACCCTCTAATCAACCCACACACACACACTCTCACCATCTAATCAATCCACACACACACTCTCACCCTCTAATCAATCCACACACACACACTCTCACCCTCTAATCAATCCTAACACACACTCTCACCCTCTAATCAATCCACACACACACACACTCACCCTCTAATCAATCCACACTCTCACCCTCTAATCAATCCACACACACACACTCTCACCCTCTAATCAATCCACACACACACACTCTCACCCTCTAATCAATCCACACACACACACACTCCCCCTCTAATCAATCCACACACACACACTCTCACCCTCTAATAAATCCACACACACACACTCTCACCCTCTAATCAATCCACACACACACACACACTCACCCTCTAATCAATCCACACACACACACACTCTCACCCTCTAATCAATCCACACACACACTCACTCACCCTCTAATCAATCCACACACACACACACACACTCACCCTCTAATCAATCCACACACACACACACACTCTCACCCTCTAATCAATCCACACACACACATTCTCACCCACTAATCAATCCACACACACATACTCTCACCCCCTAATCAATCCACACACACACACTCTCACCCTCTAATCAATCCACACACACACACTCTCACCCTCTAATCAATCCACACACACACTCTCACCCTCTAATCAATCCACACACACACACACTCACCCTCTAATCAATCCACACACACACACTCTCACCCACTAATCAATCCACACACACATACTCTCACCCCCTAATCAATCCACACACACACACTCTCACCCTCTAATCAATCCACACACACACACTCTCACCCTCTAATCAATCCACACACACACTCTCACCCTCTAATCAATCCACACACACACACTCTCACCCTCTAATCAATCCGCACACACACATTCTCACCAACTAATCAATCCACACACACATACTCTCACCCCCTAATCAATCCACACACACACACTCTCACCCTCTAATCAATCCACACACACACACTCTCACCCTCTAATCAATCCACACACACACACTCTCACCCCCTAATCAATCCACACACACACATTCTCACCCACTAATCAATCCACACACACACACTCTCACCCTCTAATCAATCCACACACACACACTCTCACCCTCTAATCAATCCACACACACACACTCTCACCCTCTAATCAATCCACATACACACACTCTCACCCTCTAATCAATCCACACACACACACTCTCACCCTCTAATCAATCCGCACACACACACTCTCACCCTCTAATCAATCCACACACACACACTCTCACCCTCTAATCAATCCACACACACACACTCTCACCCTCTAATCAATCCACACACACACTCTCACCCTCTAATCAATCCACACACACACACTCTCACCCTCTAATCAATCCGCACACACACATTCTCACCAACTAATCAATCCACACACACATACTCTCACCCCCTAATCAATCCACACACACACACTCTCACCCTCTAATCAATCCACACACACACACTCTCACCCTCTAATCAATCCACACACACACACTCTCACCCCCTAATCAATCCACACACACACATTCTCACCCACTAATCAATCCACACACACACACTCTCAACCTCTAATCAATCCACACACACACACTCTCACCCTCTAATCAATCCACACACACACACTCTCACCCTCTAATCAATCCACACACACACACTCTCACCCTCTAATCAATCCACACACACACACTCTCACCCTCTAATCAATCCACACACACACGCACTCTCACCCTCTAATCAATCCACACACACACGCACTCACCCTCTAATCAATCCACACACACACACTCTCACCTTCTAATCAATCCACACACACACACTCTCACACTCTAATCAATCCACACACACACTCTCTCACCCTCTAATCAATCCACACACACACACTCTCACCCTCTAATCAATCCACACACACACACACTCACCCTCTAATCAATCCACACACACACAGACTCTCACCCTCTAATCAATTCACACACACTCACTCTCACCCTCTAATCAATCCACACACACACGCACTCACCCTCTAATCAATCCACACACACACACTCTCACCCTCTAATCAATCCACACACACACACACTCTCACCCTCTAATCAATCCACACACACACACTCTCACCCTCTAATCAATCCACACACACACACTCTCACCATCTAATCAATCCACACACACACACTCTCACCCCCTAATCAATCCACACACACACACACTCTCACGCCCTAATCAATCCACACACACACACTCTCACCCTGTAATCAATCCACAGACACACTCTCACACTCTAATCAATCCACACACACACACTCTCACCCTCTAAACAATCCACACACACACACTCTCACCCTCTAATCAATCCACAGACACACTCTCACACTCTAATCAATCCACACACACACACTCTCACCCTCTAAACAATCCACACACACACGCACTCACACTCTAATCAATCCACACACACACACTCTCACCCTCTAAACAATCCACACACACACGCACTCACCCTCTAATCAATCCACACACACACACTCTAACCATCTAATCAATCCACACACACACTCTCACCCTCTAATCAATCCTCACACACACACTCTCACCCTCTAATCAATCCACACACACACACTCTCACCCTCTACTCAATCCACACTCTCACCCTCTAATCAATCCACACACACACACTCTCACCCTCTACTCAATCCACACTCTCACCCTCTAAACAATCCACACACACACGCACTCACCCTCTAATCAATCCACACACACACACTCTAACCATCTAATCAATCCACACACACACTCTCACCCTCTAATCAATCCACACACACACACTCTCACCCTCTAATCAATCCACACACACACACTCTCACCCTCTAATCAATCCACACACACACACTCTCACCCTCTAATCAATCCACACACACACACTCTCACCCTCTAATCAACCCACACACACACACTCTCACCATCTAATCAATCCACACACACACTCTCACCCTCTAATCAATCCACACACACACACTCTCACCCTCTAATCAATCCACACACACACACTCTCACCCTCTAATCAATCCACACACACACACTCTCACCCCCTAATCAATCCACACACTCACACTCTCACCCTCTAATCAATCCACAAACACACTCTCTCACCCTCTAATCAATCCACACACACACACTCTCACCCTCTAATCAATCCACACACACACACACTCACCCTCTAATCAATCCACACACACACACTCTCACCCTCTAATCAATCCACACACACACACTCTCACCCTCTAATCAATCCACACACACACACTCTCACCCTCTAATCAATCCACACACACACTCTCTCACCCTCTAATCAATCCACACACACACACTCTCACCCTCTAATCAATCCACACACACACACTCTCACCCCCTAATCAATCCACACACACACATTCTCACCCACTAATCAATCCACACACACACACTCTCAACCTCTAATCAATCCACACACACACACTCTCACCCTCTAATCAATCCACACACACACACTCTCACCCTCTAATCAATCCACACACACACACTCTCACCCTCTAATCAATCCACACACACATACTCTCACCCTCTAATCAATCCACACACACACGCACTCTCACCCTCTAATCAATCCACACACACACGCACTCACCCTCTAATCAATCCACACACACACACTCTCACCTTCTAATCAATCCACACACACACACTCTCACACTCTAATCAATCCACACACACACACTCTCACCCTCTAATCAATCCACACACACACACACTCACCCTCTAATCAATCCACACACACACAGACTCTCACCCTCTAATCAATTCACACACACTCACTCTCACCCTCTAATCAATCCACACACACACGCACTCACCCTCTAATCAATCCACACACACACACTCTCACCCTCTAATCAATCCACACACACACACACTCTCACCCTCTAATCAATCCACACACACACACTCTCACCCTCTAATCAATCCACACACACACACTCTCACCATCTAATCAATCCACACACACACACTCTCACCCCCTAATCAATCCACACACACACACACTCTCACGCCCTAATCAATCCACACACACACACTCTCACCCTGTAATCAATCCACAGACACACTCTCACACTCTAATCAATCCACACACACACACTCTCACCCTCTAAACAATCCACACACACACACTCTCACCCTCTAATCAATCCACAGACACACTCTCACACTCTAATCAATCCACACACACACACTCTCACCCTCTAAACAATCCACACACACACGCACTCACACTCTAATCAATCCACACACACACACTCTCACCCTCTAAACAATCCACACACACACGCACTCACCCTCTAATCAATCCACACACACACACTCTAACCATCTAATCAATCCACACACACACTCTCACCCTCTAATCAATCCTCACACACACACTCTCACCCTCTAATCAATCCACACACACACACTCTCACCCTCTACTCAATCCACACTCTCACCCTCTAATCAATCCACACACACACACTCTCACCCTCTACTCAATCCACACTCTCACCCTCTAAACAATCCACACACACACGCACTCACCCTCTAATCAATCCACACACACACACTCTAACCATCTAATCAATCCACACACACACTCTCACCCTCTAATCAATCCACACACACACACTCTCACCCTCTAATCAATCCACACACACACACTCTCACCCTCTAATCAATCCACACACACACACTCTCACCCTCTAATCAATCCACACACACACACTCTCACCCTCTAATCAACCCACACACACACACTCTCACCATCTAATCAATCCACACACACACTCTCACCCTCTAATCAATCCACACACACACACTCTCACCCTCTAATCAATCCACACACACACACTCTCACCCTCTAATCAATCCACACACACACACTCTCACCCCCTAATCAATCCACACACTCACACTCTCACCCTCTAATCAATCCACAAACACACTCTCTCACCCTCTAATCAATCCACACACACACACTCTCACCCTCTAATCAATCCACACACACACACACTCACCCTCTAATCAATCCACACACACACACTCTCACCCTCTAATCAATCCACACACACACACTCTCACCCTCTAATCAATCCACACACACACACTCTCACCCTCTAATCAATCCACACACACACTCTCTCACCCTCTAATCAATCCACACACACACACTCTCACCCTCTAATCAATCCACACACACACACACTCACCCTCTAATCAATCCACACACACACACTCTCACCCTCCAATCAATCCACAGACACACTCTCACACTCTAATCAATCCACACACACACACTCTCACCCTCTAAACAATCCACACACACACGCACTCACCCTCTAATCAATCCACACACACGCACTCTCACCCTCTAATCAATCCACACACACACACTCTCACCCTCTAATCAATCCACACACACACACTCTCACCCTCTTAACAATCCACACACACACGCACTCACCCTGTCATCAATCCACACACACGCACTCTCACCCTCTAATCAATCCACACACACACACTCTCACCCTCTAATCAATCCACACACACACACTCTCACCCTCTAATCAATCCACACACACACACTCTCACCCTCTAATCAATCCACACACACACTCTCACCCTCTAATCAATCCACACACACACACTCTCACCCTCTAATCAATCCACACACACACTCTCACCCTCTAATCAATCCACACACACACACTCTCACCCTCTAATCAATCCACACACACACACTCTCACCCTCTAATCAACCCACACACACACACTCTCACCATCTAATCAATCCACACACACACTCTCACCCTCTAATCAATCCACACACACACACTCTCACCCTCTAATCAATCCTAACACACACTCTCACCCTCTAATCAATCCACACACACACACTCTCACCCTCTAATCAATCCACACACACACACTCTCACCCCCTAATCAATCCACACACACACATTCTCACCCACCAATCAATCCACACACACACACTCTCACCCTCTAATCAATCCACACACACACACTCTCACCCTCTAATCAATCCACACACACACACTCTCACCCTCTAATCAATCCACACACACACACTCTCACCCTCTAATCAATCCACACACACACACTCTCACCCTCTAATCAATCCACACACACACGCACTCTCACCCTCTAATCAATCCACACACACACGCACTCACCCTCTAATCAATCCACACACACTCGCTCTCACCCTCTAATCAATCCACACACACACACTCTCACCCTCTAATCAATCCACACACACACTCTCTCACCCTCTAATCAATCCACACACACACACTCTCACCCTCTAATCAATCCACACACACACACACTCACCCTCTAATCAATTCACACACACACAGACTCTCACCCTCTAATCAATCCACACACAGTCACTCTCACCCTCTAATCAATCCACACACACACGCACTCACCCTCTAATCAATCCACACACACACACTCTCACCCTCTAATCAATCCACACACACACACTCTCACCCTCTAATCAATCCACACACACACACTCTCACCCTCTAATCAATCCACACACACACACTCTCACCCTCTAATCAATCCACACACACACACTCTCACCCCCTAATCAATCCACACACACACACACTCTCACGCCCTAATCAATCCACACACACACCCTCTCACCCTGTAATCAATCCACAGACACACTCTCACACTCTAATCAATCCACACACACACACTCTCACCCTCTAAACAATCCACACACACACACTCTCACCCTCTAATCAATCCACAGACACACTCTCACACTCTAATCAATCCACACACACACACTCTCACCCTCTAAACAATCCACACACACACGCACTCACCCTCTAATCAATCCACACACACACACTCTCACCCTCTAAACAATCCACACACACACGCACTCACCCTCTAATCAATCCACACACACGCACTCTCACCCTCTAATCAATCCACACACACACACTCTCACCCTCTAATCAATCCACACACACACACTCTCACCCTCTAATCTATCCACACACACACACTCTAACCATCTAATCAATCCACACACACACTCTCACCCTCTAATCAATCCACACACACACACTCTCACCCTCTAATCAATCCACACACACACACTCTCACCCTCGACTCAATCCACACTCTCACCCTCTAATCAATCCACACACACACACTCTCACCCTCTAATCTATCCACACACACACACTCTCACCCTCTAATCAACCCACACACACACACTCTCACCATCTAATCAATCCACACACACACTCTCACCCTCTAATCAATCCACACACACACACTCTCACCCTCTAATCAATCCACACACACGCACTCTCACCCTCTAATCAATCCACACACACACACTCTCACCCCCTAATCAATCCACACACTCACACTCTCACCCTCTAATCAATCCACACACACACTCTCTCACCCTCTAATCAATCCACACACACACACTCTCACCCTCTAATCAATCCACACACACACACACTCACCCTCTAATCAATCCACACACACACACTCTCACCCTCTAATCAATCCACACACACACACTCTCACCCTCTAATCAATCCACACACACACACTCTCACCCTCTAATCAAGCCACACACACACTCTCTCACCCTCTAATCAATCCACACACACACACTCTCACCCTCTAATCAATCCACACACACACACACTCACCCTCTAATCAATCCACACACACACACTCTCACCCTCCAATCAATCCACAGACACACTCTCACACTCTAATCAATCCACACACACACACTCTCACCCTCTAAACAATCCACACACACACGCACTCACCCTCTAATCAATCCACACACACGCACTCTCACCCTCTAATCAATCCACACACACACACTCTCACCCTCTAATCAATCCACACACACACACTCTCACCCTCTTAACAATCCACACACACACGCACTCACCCTCTCATCAATCCACACACACGCACTCTCACCCTCTAATCAATCCACACACACACACTCTCACCCTCTAATCAATCCACACACACACACTCTCACCCTCTAATCAATCCACACACACACACTCTCACCCTCTAATCAATCCACACACACACTCTCACCCTCTAATCAATCCACACACACACACTCTCACCCTCTAATCAATCCACACACACACTCTCACCCTCTAATCAATCCACACACACACACTCTCACCCTCTAATCAATCCACACACACACACTCTCACCCTCTAATCAACCACACACACACACTCTCACCATCTAATCAATCCACACACACACTCTCACCCTCTAATCAATCCACACACACACACTCTCACCCTCTAATCAATCCTAACACAAACTCTCACCCTCTAATCAATCCACACACACACACTCTCACCCTCTAATCAATCCACACTCTCACCCTCTAATCAATCCACACACACACACTCTCACCCTCTAATCAATCCACACACACACACTCTCACCCTTTAATCAATCCACACACACACACACTCACCCTCTAATCAATCCACACACACACACTCTCACCCTCTAATCAATCCACACACACACACTCTCACCCTCTAATCAATCCACACACACACACTCTCACCCTCTAATCAATCCACACACACACACACTCACCCTCTAATCAATCCACACACACACACTCTCACCCTCTAATCAATCCACACACACACACTCTCACCCTCTAATCAATCCTAACACACACTCTCACCCTCTAATCAATCCACACACACACACTCTCACCCTCTAATCAATCCACACTCTCACCCTCTAATCAATCCACACACACACACTCTCACCCTCTAATCAATCCACACACACACACTCTCACCCTCTAATCAATCCACACACACACACACTCACCCTCTAATCAATCCACACACACACACTCTCACCCTCTAATCAATCCACACACACACACTCTAACCCTCTAATCAATCCACACACACTCTCACTCACCCTCTAATCAATCACACACACACACACACACTCACCCTCTAATCAATCCACACACACACACACACTCTCACCCTCTAATCAATCACACACACACACTCTCACCCTCTAATCAATCCACACACACACACTCTCACCTTCTAATCAATCCACACAAACACACTCTCACCCTCTAATCAATCCACACACACACACTCTCACCCTCTAATCAATCCGCACATACACATTCTCACCCACTAATCAATCCACACACACACACTCTGACCCTCTAATCAATCCACACACACACACTCTCACCCTCCAATCAATCCACACACACACACTCTCACCCTCTAATCAATACACACACACACACTCTCACCATCTAATCAATCCACACACACACACTCTCACCCTCTAATCAATCCACACACACACACTCTCACCCTCTAATCTATCCACACACACACATTCTCACCCACTAATTAATCCACACACACACACTCTCACCCTCTAATCAATCCACACACACACTCTCTCACCCTCTAATCAATCCACACACACACACTCTCACCCCCTAATCAATCCACACACACACACACTCTCACGCCCTAATCAATCCACACACACACACTCTCACCCTCTAATCAATCCACACACACACACTCTCACCCTCTAATCAATCCACACACACACACACTCTCACCCTCTAATCAATCCACACACACACACTCTCACCCTCTAATCAATCCACACACACACACACTCTCACTCTCTAATCAATCCACACACACACACTCTCACCCTCTAATCAATCTACACACACACACTCTCACTCTCTAATCAATCCACACGCACACACTCTCACCCTCTAATCAATCCACACACACACACTCTCACCCTCTAATCAATCCACACACACACACTCTCACCCTCTAATCAATCCACACACACACACTCTCACCCTCTAATCAATCCACACACACACACTCTCACCCTCTAATCAATCCAAACCCACACACTCTCACCCTCTAATCAATCCACACCCACACACTCTCACCCTCTAATCAATCCACACCCACACACTCTCACCCTCTAATCAATCCACACACACACTCTCTCACCCTCTAATCAATCCACACACACACACTCTCACCCTCTAATCAATCCACACACACACACTCTCACCCTCTAATCAATCCACACACACACTCACCCTCTAATCAATCCACACACACACTCTCACCCTCTAATCAATCCACACACACACACACACACTCTCACTCTCTAATCAATCCACACATACACACTCTCACCCTCTAATCAATCCACACGCACACACTCTCACCCTCTAATCAATCCACACACACACACTCTCACCCTCTAATCAATCCACACACACACACTCACCCCCTAATCAATCCACACACACACACACACTCTCACCCTCTAATCAATCCACACACACACACTCTCACCCTCTAATCAATCCACACACACACTCTCTCACCCTCTAATCAATCCACACACACACACTCTCACCCTCTAATCAATCCACACACACTCTCTCACCCCCTAATCAATCTACACACACACACTCTCACCCTCTAATCAATCCACACACACACACTCTCACCCTCTAATCAATCCACACACACACACTCTGACCCTCTAATCAATCCACACACACACACTCACCATCTAATCAATCCACACACACACACACTCTCACCCTCTAATCAATCCACACACACACTCTCACCCTCTAATCAATCCACACACACACAGTCTCACCCTCTAATCAATCCACACACACACACTCTCACCCTCTAATCAATCCACACACACACACTCTCACCCCCTAATCAATCCACACACACACAGTCTCACCCTCTAATCAATCCACACACACACACTCTCAACCTCTAATCAATCCACACACACACACTCTCACCCTCTAATCAATCCTCACACACACACTCTCACCCTCTAATCAATCCACACACACACACTCACCCTCTAATCAATCCACACACACACACTCTCACCCTCTAATCAATCCACACACACACACTCTCACCCTCTAATCAATCCACACACACACACACTCACCCTCTAATCAATCCACACACACACACTCTCACACTCTAATCAATCCACACACACACACTCTCACCCTCTAATCAATCCACACACACACACACTCACCCTCTAATCAATCCACACACACACACTCTCACCCTCTAATCAATCCACACACACACACTCTCACCCTCTATTCAATCCACACACACACACTCTCACCCTCTAATCAATCCACACACACACATTCTCACCCTCTGAGGAATCCACACACACACTCTCTCACCCTCTAATCAATCCACACACAGACACTCTCACCCTCTAATCAATCCACACACGCACACGCACTCTCACTCTCTAAGGAATCCACACACACACACTCACCCTCTAATCAATCCACACACACACTCTCACCCTCTAATCAATCCACACACACACACTCTCACCTTCTAATCAATCCACACACACACACTCTCACCCTCTAATCAATCCTCACACACACACTCTCACCCTCTAATCAATCCGCACATACACATTCTCACCCACTAATCAATCCACACACACACACTCTGACCCTCTAATCAATCCACACACACACACTCTCACCCTCTAATCAATCCACACACACACACTCTCACCCCCTAATCAATCCACACACACACAGTCTCACCCTCTAATCAATCCACACACACACACTCTCAACCTCTAATCAATCCACACACACACACTCTCACCCTCTAATCAATCCTCACACACACTCTCACCCTCTAATCAATCCACACACACACACTCACCCTCTAATCAATCCACACACACTCTCTCACCCTCTAATCAATCCACACACACACTCTCACCCTCTGATCAATCCACACACACACACTCTCACCCACTAATCAATCCACACACACACACTCTCACCCTCTAATCAATCCACACACACACACACACTCACCCTCTAATCAATCCACACACACACTCTCACCCTCTAATCAATCCACACACACACACACTCACCCTCTAATCAATCCACACACACACTCTCACCCTCTAATCAATCCACACACACACACTCACCCTCTAATCAATCCACACACACTCTCTCACCCTCTA
The DNA here is from genome assembly GCF_036365525.1 of Heterodontus francisci. Classification (NCBI taxonomy): domain Eukaryota; kingdom Metazoa; phylum Chordata; class Chondrichthyes; order Heterodontiformes; family Heterodontidae; genus Heterodontus; species Heterodontus francisci. The sequence continues at coordinate 13,816 of NW_027140989.1, read as the reverse complement.
ATCAATCCACACACACACTCTCACCCTCTGATCAATCCACACACACACACTCTCACCCACTAATCAATCCACACACACACACACTCACCCTCTAATCAATCCACACACACACTCTCACCCTCTAATCAATCCACACACACACACTCTCACCCTCTAATCAATCCACACACACACACTCTCACCCTCCAATCAATCCACACACACACACTCTCACCCTCTAATCAATCCACACACACACTCTCACCCTCTAATCAATCCACACACACACACACTCACCCTCTAATCAATCCACACACACAAACTCTCAACCCCTAATCAATCCACACACACACACTCTCACCCTCTATTCAATCCACACACACACACTCTCACCCTCTAATCAATCCACACACACACACTCTCACCCTCTAATCAATCCACACACACACTCTCACCCTCTAATCAATCCACACACACAAACTCTCACCCTCTAATCAATCCACACACACACACTCTCACCCTCTAATCAATCCACGCACACACACTCTCACCCTCTAATCAATCCACACACACACTCTCACCCTCTAATCAATCCACACACACAAACTCTCACCCTCTAATCAATCACACACACACACTCTCACCCTCTAATCAATCAACACACACACACTCTCACCCTCTAATCAATCCACACACACACACTCTCACCCTCTAATCAATCGCACACACAAACTCTCACCCTCTCATCAATCCACACACACACACTCTCACCCTCTAATCAATCCACACACAAACTCTCACCCTCTCATCAATCCACGCACACACACACTCACCCTCTAATCAATCCACACACACACACTCTCACCCCCTAATCAATCCACACACACACACTCTCACCCTCCAATCAATCCACACACACACACTCTCACCCCCTAATCAATCCACACACACACACACTCACCCTCTAATCAATCCACACACACACACTCTCACCCCCTAATCAATCCACACACACACACTCTCACCCTCTAATCAATCAAACACACACACTCTCACCCTCTAATCAATCCACACACACACACACTCTCACCCTCTAATCAATCCACACACACACACTCTCACCCTCTAATCAATCCACACACACACACTCACCCTCTAATCAATCCACACTCACACACTCACCCTCTAATCAATCCACACACACACACTCACCCTCTAATCAATCCACACACACACACTCTCACCCTCTAATCAATCCACACACACACACTCTCACCCCTAATCAATCCACACACACACACTCTCACCCTCTAATCAATCCACACACACACACTCTCACCTCTAATCAATCCACACACACACACTCTCACCCTCTAATCAATCCACAGACACACTCTCACCCCCTAATCAATCCACACACACACACTCACCCTCTAATCAATCCACACACACACTCTCACCCCCTAATCAATCCACACACACACACTCTCACCCTCTAATCAATCCATCACACACACACTCTCACCCCCTAATCAATCCACACACACACACTCTCACCCTCTAATCAATCCACAGACACACACTCTCACCCTCTAATCAATCCACACACACACACTCTCACCCTCTAATCAATCCACACACACACACTCTCACCTCTAATCAATCCACACACACTCTCTCACCCTCTAATCAATCCTCACACACACACTCTCACCCTCTAATCAATCCACACACACACACTCTCAGCCTCTGAATCAATCCACACACACACACTCTCACCCTCTAATCAATCCACACACACACTCTCACCCTCTAATCAATCCTCACACACACTCTCACCCTCTAATCAATCCACACACACACTCTCACCTCTAATCAATCCACACACACACACTCTCACCCTCTAATCAATCCACACACACACTCTCACCCTCTAATCAATCCTCACACACACTCTCTACCTCTGATCAATCCTCACACACACTCTCACCCTCTAATCAATCTACACACACACACTCTCACCCTCTAATCAATCCACACACACACTCTCACCCTCTAATCAATCCACACACACACACTCTCACCCTCTAATCAATCCACACTCACACACTCTCACCCCTCTAATCAATCCACACACACACACTCTCACCCTCTAATCAATCCACACACACACACTCTCACCCTCTAATCAATCCACACACACCTCTCACCCCCTAATCAATCCACACACACACTCTCACCCTCTAATCAATCCACACACACACACTCTCACCCCCTAATCAATCCACACACACACACTCTCACCCCCTAATCAATCCACACACACACACTCTCACCCTCTAATCAATCCACACACACACACTCTCACCGTCTAATCAATCCACACACACACTCTCACCCTCTAATCAATCCACACACACACTCTCACCCCCTATTCAATCCACACACACACTCTCACCCTCTGATCAATCCTCACACACACTCTCACCCTCTAATCAATCCACACACACACTCTCACCTCTAATCAATCACACACACACTCTCACCCTCTAATCAATCCACACACACACACTCTCACCCTCTAATCAATCCACACACACACACTCTCACCCTCTAATCAATCCACACACACACACTCTCACCCTCTAATCAATCCACACACACACACTCTCACCCTCTAATCAATCCACACACACACTCTCACCCTCTAATCAATCCACACACACACACTCTCACCCCCTAATAAATCCACACACACACTCTCACCCTCTGATCAATCCTCACACACACTCTCACCCTCTAATCAATGCACACATACACTCTCACCCCCTAATCAATCCACACAGACACTCTCACCCCTAATCAATCCACACACACACACACTCACCTCTAATCAATCCACACTCACACACTCACCTCTAATCAATCCACACACACACACACTCACCCTCTAATCAATCCACACACACACTCTCACCCTCTAATCAATCCACACACACACTCTCACCCTCTAATCAATCCACACACACACACTCTCACCATCTAATCAATCCACACACACACACTCTCACCCCTAATCAATCCACACACACACACTCTCACCCTCTAATCAATCCACACACACACACTCTCACCCTCTAATCAATCCACACACACACACTCTCACCCTCTAATCAATCCACACACACACACTCTCACCCTCTAATCAATCCACACACACACACTCTCACCCTCTAATCAATCCACACACACACACTCTCACCCTCTAATCAATCCACACACACACACTCTCACCCCTAATCAATCCACACACACACACTCTCACCCCCTAATCAATCCACACACACACACTCTCACCTCTAATCAATCCACACACACACACTCTCACCCGCTAATCAATCCACACACACACACTCTCACCCTCTAATCATCCACACACACACACTCTCACCCTCTAATCAATCCACACACACACACTCTCACCTCTAATCAATCACACACACACTCTCACCCTCTAATCAATCCGCACACACAAACTCTCACCCTCTAATCAATCCACACACACACACTCTCACCCTCTAATCAATCCACACACACACTCTCACCCCCTAATCAATCCACACACAAACCTCTCACCCTCTAATCAATCCACACACACACACTCTCACCCTCTAATCAATCCACACACACACTCTCACCCCTAATCAATCCACACACACACTCTCAAACTCTAATCAATCCACACACACACACTCTCACCCTCTAATCAATCCACACACACACTCTCACCCTCTAATCAATCCACACACACACACTCTCACCCTCTAATCAATCCACACACACACTCTCACCCCCTAATCAATCCACACACACACACCCTCACCCTCTAATCAATCCACACACACACACTCTCACCCTCTAATCAATCCACACTACACACACTCTCACCTCTAATCAATCCACACACACACACTCTCACCCCCTAATCAATCACACACACACACTCTGACCTCTAATCATCCACACACACACACTCTCACCCCTAATCAATCCACACACACACACTCACCCTCTAATCAATCCACACACACACACTCTCACCCACTAATCAATCACACACACACACTCTCACCCTCTAATCAATCCACACACACACACTCTCACCCTCTAATCAATCCACACACACACTCTCACCCCGAATCAATCCACACACACACACTCTCACCCCCTAATCAATCCACACACACACACTCTCACCCCCTAATCAATCCACACACACACACTCTCACCCTCTAATCAATCCACACACACACACTCTCACCCTCTAATCAATCCACACACACACACTCTCACCCTCTAATCAATCCACACACACACACTCTCACCCTCTAATCATCCACACACACACACTCTCACCCCTAATCAATCCACACACACACTCTCTCACCCTCTAATCATCCACACACACACACTCTCACCCCCTAATCAATCCACACACACACTCTCACCTCTAATCAATCCACACACACACACTCTCACCCTCTAATCAATCCACACACACACACTCTCACCCCCTAATCAATCCACACACACACACTCTCACCCTCTAATCAATCCACACACACACACTCTCACCCTCTAATCAATCCACACACACACTCTCACCCCCTAATCAATCCACACACACACACTCACCCTCTAATCAATCCACACACACACACTCTCACCCTCTAATCAATCCACACACACACACTCTCACCCTCTAATCAATCCACACACACACACTCTCACCCCCTAATCAATCACACACACACACTCTCACCCTCTAATCAATCCACACACACACACTCTCACCCTCTAATCAATCCACACACACACACTCTCACCCTCTAATCAATCCACAAACACACACTCTCACCCCCTAATCAATCAACACACACACTCTCACCCTCTAATCAATCCACACACACACACTCTCACCCTCTAATCAATCCACACACTCACACTCTCACCCCTAATCAATCCACACACACACTCTCACCCTCTAATCAATCCACACACTCACACTCTCACCCTCTAATCAATCCACACACACACACACTCACCCTCTAATCAATCCACACACACACACTCTCACCCTCTAATCAATCCGCACACACACACTCTCACCCTCTAATCAATCCACACACACACACTCTCACCCCCTAATCAATCCACACACACACACTCACCCTCTAATCAATCCACACACACACACTCTCACCCTCTAATCAATCCACACACACACACTCTCACCCTCTAATCAATCCACACACACACACTCTCACCCTCTAATCAATCCACACACACACACTCTCACCCTCTAATCAATCCACACACACACACACTCACCTCTAATCAATCCTCACACACCACTCTCACCCTCTAATCAATCCCACACACACACTCTCACCCCTAATCAATCCACACACACACACTCTCACCCTCTAATCAATCCACACACACACACTCTCACCCCTCTAATCAATCCACACACACACACTCTCACCCTCTAATCAATCCACACACACACACTCTCACCCCCTAATCAATCCACACACACACACTCACCCTCTAATCAATCCACACACACACACTCTCACCCTCTAATCAATCCACACACACACACTCTCACCCTCTAATCAATCCACACACACACACTCTCACCCTCTAATCAATCCACACACACACACTCTCACCCTCTAATCAATCCACACACACACACACTCACCCTCTAATCAATCCACACACACACTCTCACCCTCTAATCAATCCACACACACACACACTCACCCTCTAATCAATCCACACACACACTCTCACCCTCTAATCAATCCACACACACACTCACCCTCTAATCAATCCTCACACACTCTCTCTACCCTCTAATCAATCCACACACACACTCTCACCCTCTAATCAATCCACACACACACACTCTCACCCTCTAATCAATCCTCACACACGCACTCTCACCCTCTAATCAATCCCCACACACACACACTCACCCTCTAATCAATCCTCACACACACACTCACCCTCTCATCAATCCACACACACACTCTCACCCTCTAATCAATCCACACACACACACTCTCACCCTCTAATCAATCCACACACACACACACTCACCCTCTAATCAATCCTCACACACACACTCACCCTCTCATCAATCCACACACACTCTCACCCTCTAATCAATCCACACACACACACTCTCACCCTCTAATCAATCCACACACACACACACTCACCCTCTAATCAATCCTCACACACACTCTCTCACCCTCTAATCAATCCACACACACACACTCTCACCCTCTAATCAATCCACACACACACACTCTCACCCTCTAATCAATCCACACACACACACTCTCACCCTCTAATCAATCCTCACACACACACTCTCACCCTCTCATGCAATCCACACACACACACTCTCACCCTCTAATCAATCACACACACACTCTCACCCTCTCATCAATCCACACACACACACTCTCACCCTCTCATCAATCCACACACACACACTCTCACCCTCTAATCAATCCTCACACACACACTCTCACCCTCTAATCAATCCACACACACACTCTCACCCTCTAATCAATCCACACACACACTCTCACCCCTAATCAATCCACACACACACTCTCACCCACTAATCAATCCACACACACACTCTCACCCTCTAATCAATCCACACACACACTCTCACCCTCTAATCAATCCACACACACACACTCTCACCACTATACCTCTAATCAATCCACACACACACACTCTCACCCACTAATCAATCCACACATACACACTCCCACCCTATAATCAATCCACACACACTCTCACCCTCTTATCAATCCACACACACACACTCTCACCCTCTAATCAATCCACACACACACTCTCACCCTCTAATCAATCCACAGACACACACTCTCACCCTCTAATCAATCCACAAACACACACTCTCACCCCCTAATCAATCCACACACACACACTCTCACCCTCTAATCAATCCACACACACACACTCTCACCCTCTAATCAATCCACACACACACACTCTCACCCTCTAATCAATCCACACACACACACTCTCACCCTCTAATCAATCACACACACACACTCTCACACTCTAATCAATCCACACACACACACTCTCACCCTCTAATCAATCACACACACACACTCTCACCCTCTAATCAATCCACACACACACACTCTCACCCTCTAATCAATCCACACACACACACTCTCACCCTCTAATCAATCCACACACACACACTCTCACCCCCTAATCAATCCACACACACACACTCTCACCCTCTAATCAATCCACACTCACACTCTCACACTCTAATCAATCCACACACACACTCTCACCCTCTAATCAATCCACACACACACACTCTCACCCCTAATCAATCCACACACACACACTCTCACCCCCTAATCAATCCACACACACACACTCTCACCCTCTAATCAATCCACACACACACACTCTCACCCCCTAATCAATCCACACACACACACTCTCACCCTCTAATCAATCCACACACACACACTCTCACCCTCTAATCAATCCACACACTCACACTCTCACCCTCTAATCAATCCACACACACACACTCTCACCCTCTAATCAATCCACACACACACACTCTCACCCTCTAATCAATCCACACACACACACTCTCACCCTCTAATCAATCCACACACACACACTCTCACCCTCTAATCAATCCACACTCACACTCTCACCCTCTAATCAATCCACACACACACACTCTCACCCTCTAATCAATCCACACTCACACTCTCACCCTCTAATCAATCCACACACACACACACTCACCCTCTAATCAATCCACACACACACACTCTCACCCTCTAATCAATCCACACACTCACACTCTCACCCTCTAATCAATCCACACACACACACTCTCACCCTCTAATCAATCCACACACACACTCTCACCCTCTAATCAATCCACACACACACACTCTCACCCTCTAATCAATCCACACACACACTCTCACCATCTAATCAATCCACACACACACACCCTCACCCTCTAATCAATCCACACACACACACTCTCACCCACTAATCAATCCACACACACACACTCTCACCCTCTAATCAATCCTCACACACACACACTCACCCTCTAATCAATCTACACACACACACTCTCAACCTCTAATCAATCCTCACACACACACACACTCACCCTCTAATCAATCCACACACACACACACTCACCCTCTAATCAATCCGCACACACACACTCTCACCCACTAATCGATCCACACACACACACTCTCACCCTCTAATCTATCCACACACACACTCTCACCCTCTAATCAATCCACACACACACACTCTCACCCTCTAATCAATCCACACACACACTCTCACCCACTAATCGATCCAAACACACACACTCTCACCCTCTAATCAATCCTCACACACACACTCTCACCCTCTAATCAATCCACACACACACACTCACCCTCTAATCAATCCACACACACACACTCTCACCCTCTAATCAATCCACACACACACTCTCACCCTCTAATCAATCCACACACACACACTCTCACCCTCTAATCAATCCACACACACACACTCACCCTCTAATCAATCCACACACACACACTCTCACCCTCTAATCAATCCACACACACACACTCTCACCCTCTAATCAATCCACACACACACACTCTCACCCTCTAATCAATCCACACACACACACTCTCACCCCCTAATCAATCCACACACACACACTCTCACCCTCTAATCAATCCACACACACACTCTCACCCTCTAATCAATCCACACACACACACTCTCACCCTCTAATCAATCCACACACACACTCTCACCCTCTAATCAATCCACACACACACACTCTCACCCTCTAATCAATCCACACACACACAAAATCAATCCACACACACACACACTCTCACCCTCTAATCAATCCACACACACACACTCTCACCCTCTAATCAATCCACACACACACACTCTCACCCTCTAATCATCCTCACACAAACACTCTCACCCTCTAATCAATCCACACACACACACTCACCCTCTAATCAATCCACACACACACACACTCTCACCCTCTAATCAATCCACACACACACACTCTCACCCTCTAATCAATCCACACACACACACTCTCACCCCTCTAATCAATCCTCACACACACACTCTCACCCTCTAATCAATCCTCACACACACACTCTCACCCTCTAATCAATCCACACACACACACTCTCACCCTCTAATCAATCCACACACACACACTCTCACCCTCTAATCAATCCTCACACACACACACTCTCACCCTCTAATCAATCCACACACACACACACTCACCCTCTAATCAATCCACACACACACACACTCTCACCCTCTAATCAATCCACACACACACACACTCTCACCCTCTAATCAATCCACACACACACACTCTCACCCTCTAATCAATCCACACACACACACTCTCACCCTCTAATCAATCCTCACACACACACTCTCACCCTCTAATCAATCCACACACACACACACTCTCACCCTCTAATCAATCCACACACACACACTCTCACCCTCTAATCAATCCACACACACACACTCTCACCCTCTAATCAATCCACACACACACACTCTCACCCTCTAATCAATCCACACACACACACTCTCACCCCCTAATCAATCCACACACACACACTCACCCTCTAATCAATCCACACACACACACTCTCACCCTCTAATCAATCCACACACACACACTCTCACCCTCTAATCAATCCACACACACACACTCTCACCCCCTAATCAATCCACACACACACACTCTCACCCTCTAATCAATCCACACACACACACTCTCACCCTCTAATCAATCCACACACACACACTCTCACCCCCTAATCAATCCACACACACACACTCACCCTCTAATCAATCCACACACACACACTCTCACCCTCTAATCAATCCACACACACACACTCTCACCCTCTAATCAATCCACACACACACACTCTCACCCCTCTAATCAATCCACACACACACACTCTCACCCTCTAATCAATCCACACACACACACACACTCACCCTCTAATCAATCCACACACACACTCTCACCCTCTAATCAATCCACACACACACACTCACCCTCTAATCAATCCTCACACACACTCTCTCACCCTCTAATCAATCCACACACACACACTCTCACCCTCTAATCAATCCACACACACACACTCTCACCCTCTAATCAATCCTCACACACGCACTCTCACCCTCTAATCAATCCCCACACACACACACTCACCCTCTAATCAATCCTCACACACACACTCTCACCCTCTCATCAATCCACACACACACTCTCACCCTCTAATCAATCCACACACACACACTCTCACCCTCTAATCAATCCACACACACACACACTCACCCTCTAATCAATCCTCACACACACACTCTCACCCTCTCATCAATCCACACACACACTCTCACCCTCTAATCAATCCACACACACACACTCTCACCCTCTAATCAATCCACACACACACACACTCACCCTCTAATCAATCCTCACACACACTCTCTCACCCTCTAATCAATCCACACACACACACTCTCACCCTCTAATCAATCCACACACAACACACACTCACCCTCTAATCAATCCACACACACACACTCTCACCCTCTAATCAATCCTCACACACACACTCTCACCCTCTCATCAATCCACACACACACACTCTCACCCTCTAATCAATCCACACACACACACTCTCACCCTCTCATCAATCCACACACACACACTCTCACCCTCTCATCAATCCACACACACACACTCTCACCCTCTAATCAATCCTCACACACACACTCTCACCCTCTAATCAATCCACACACACACTCTCACCCTCTAATCAATCCACACACACACTCTCTACCCCCCTAATCAATCCACACACACACTCTCACCCACTAATCAATCCACAACACACACACTCTCACCCTCTAATCAATCCACACACACACTCTCACCCTCTAATCAATCCACACACACACACTCTCACCCCACTAATCAATCCACACATACACACTCCCACCCTATAATCAAATCCACACACACTCTCACCCTCTTATCAATCCACACACACACACTCTCACCCTCTAATCAATCCACACACACACTCTCACCCTCTAATCAATCCACAGACACACACTCTCACCCTCTAATCAATCCACAAACACACACTCTCACCCCCTAATCAATCCACACACACACACTCTCACCCTCAAATCAATCCACACACACACACTCTCACCCTCTAATCAATCCACACACACACACTCTCACCCTCTAATCAATCCACACACACACACTCTCACCCTCTAATCAATCACACACACACACTCTCACCCTCTAATCAATCCACACACACACACTCTCACCCTCTAATCAATCCACACACACACACTCTCACCCTCTAATCAATCCACACACACACACTCTCACCCTCTAATCAATCCACACACACACACTCTCACCCTCTAATCAATCCACACACACACACTCTCACCCCCTAATCAATCCACACACACACACTCTCACCATCTAATCAATCCACACTCACACTCTCACACTCTAATCAATCCACACACACACTCTCACCCTCTAATCAATCCACACACACACACTCTCACCCCCTAATCAATCCACACACACACACTCTCACCCCCTAATCAATCCACACACACACACTCTCACCCTCTAATCAATCCACACACACACACTCTCACCCCCTAATCAATCCACACACACACACTCTCACCCTCTAATCAATCCACACACACACACTCTCACCCTCTAATCAATCCACACACTCACACTCTCACCCTCTAATCAATCCACACACACACACTCTCACCCTCTAATCAATCCACACACACACACTCTCACCCTCTAATCAATCCACACACACACACTCTCACCCTCTAATCAATCCACACACACACACTCTCACCCTCTAATCAATCCACACTCACACTCTCACCCTCTAATCAATCCACACACACACACTCTCACCCTCTAATCAATCCACACTCACACTCTCACCCTCTAATCAATCCACACACACACACTCTCACCCTCTAATCAATCCACACACACACACTCTCACCCTCTAATCAATCCACACACTCACACTCTCACCCTCTAATCAATCCACACACACACACTCTCACCCTCTAATCAATCCACACACACACACTCTCACCCTCTAATCAATCCACACACACACACTCTCACCCTCTAATCAATCCACACACACACTCTCACCATCTAATCAATCCACACACACACCCCCTCACCCTCTAATCAATCCACACACACACACTCTCACCCACTAATCAATCCACACACACACTCTCACCCTCTAATCAATCCTCACACACACACACTCACCCTCTAATCAATCTACACACACACACTCTCAACCTCTAATCAATCCTCACACACACACACACTCACCCTCTAATCAATCCACACACACACACACTCACCCTCTAATCAATCGCACAACACACACTCTCACCCACTAATCGATCCACACACACACACTCTCACCCTCTAATCTATCCACACACACACTCTCACCCTCTAATCAATCCACACACACACACTCTCACCTCTAATCAATCCACACACACACTCTCACCCACTAATCGATCCACACACACACACTCTCACCCTCTAATCAATCCTCACACACACACTCTCACCCTCTAATCAATCCACACACACACTCTCACCCTCTAATCAATCCACACACACACACTCTCACCCTCTAATCAATCCACACACACACTCTCACCCTCTAATCAATCCACACACACACACTCTCACCCTCTAATCAATCCACACACACACACTCACCCTCTAATCAATCCACACACACACACACTCTCACCCTCTAATCAATCCACACACACACACTCTCACCCTCTAATCAATCCACACACACACACACTCTCACCCTCTAATCAATCCACACACACACACTCTCACCCCTCTAATCAATCCACACACACACACTCTCACCCTCTAATCAATCACACACACACTCTCACACTCTAATCAATCCACACACACACACTCTCACCCTCTAATCAATCCACACACACACTCTCACCCTCTAATCAAATCCACACACACACACTCTCACCCTCTAATCAATCCACACACACACACTCACCCTCTAATCATCCACACACACACACACACTCTCACCCTCTAATCAATCCACACACACACACTCTCACCCTCTAATCAATCCACACACACACACTCTCACCCTCTAATCAATCCTCACACAAACACTCTCACCCTCTAATCAATCCACACACACACACTCACACCTCTAATCAATCCACACACACACACACTCTCACCCTCTAATCAATCCACACACACACACTCTCACCCTCTAATCAATCCACACACACACACTCTCACCCTCTAATCAATCCTCACACACACACTCTCACCCTCTAATCAATCCTCACACACACACTCTCACCCTCTAATCAATCCACACACACACACTCTCACCCTCTAATCAATCCACACACACACACTCACCCTCCTAATCAATCCTCACCACACACACCTCTCACCCTCTAATCAATCCACACCACACACCACTCACCCTCTAATCAATCCACACACACACACTCTCACCCA